>NC_068357.1:3244482-3544482 GCF_020536995.1 Dreissena polymorpha | reverse complement strand
GTTGTGGAAAAAATATAAACAAGCACATTTTATGGTAATAGATGCATTTAACTTACTATTATTTATATAAATATATTTACCTTGCAATGTACATTTAAGTTCCATGCTGTTTCAATAAACTGTACAGCACGACAAACATAATAAAGCAATATATGCATATGAATCTGATTATACACAGATCCACTAACATATAAATGAAACCATGTTTGTCTTATCCCATTTTCTAACAATAATCTTGACAGATGGTTTAAATAACATTGCGAGTAAATTGATCGCTAACAATATACAAACACTCGTTTCCGTGACATACATCCACCGAGTAGATTACAAATAAATAAATAATGTTGTTCTAAAACATTTTTATGCATCGTTGATTATCACAGACATTTCATATATTCATTCTAAAGGTATAATCTCCATCGTTAATTTGATCGTTTACGACGTTATTTGCCATTTTTGCAGAGTCACAATTTAATTCTGTATAGTCCGCCATGTTGATAAAATGTCAAATGATGAAAGCGACAGGTGCGCATAGCAATGTTAAATCGTATACGCGATTCGCATTTTGTTAAATTAGTATACGTCTCAGTAATTATTTCAACAATTAGATCTAATTATCTTAAAGTCGAAAACGATAAAGAATAAATCTGTTTGTGATTTTAAATGTAATTATGCGCAAAAATATATGTTTTGATAAAACTGAATTATGCATGCAATGCACAATTGCCACGAGAATAACATCGAGTTTTTCATCAAAAGTCTCGTGGAGGAGTAAACATTGCTGACCGAAAAGTGCGCTTGGTATAACATAGCCTTCGGCATTATCGATTGATACTGACACGAGGTTATTCACGCATGACTTATTCACAGCTTTGGAGCAGTCAGTAGGACCTACCTTTAAATCGAGCACTGTAATAGATAAAATCTGCTCAATTTATATAGTCGATTAGACGTTGACGTCTCTCGAGTAAATCAAGCACAGTCGGAGTGTCACAGACAATCAAGGAAGCTGATTTTGCGGACCAAGTTAGATCGTAAGGCAATAAAGATGTAATCGATAAGGGCGCGTGGCAAAATTTGCCTTTGAAAAAAAGGGCGCGTGGCGAAATTTGCCTTTCAAAAGGGCAGAGTGGCGATCCGGGAGGGCGGCGTGGCTTTTTGCCACGCTAAAATGGCCTGGGAAAAACACTACATATATGTTTCTTCTTTACATTTATAATTGCCAGAAATGAAAATCAGTATAATGTTAAATTAACTGACAAAGGTCCTGTCTAAAGGATTAGATTCTAATTTTACATGAAATGATTACAGCATTGTGATTTTACTGTTAATCATATGTGTGTCTAATGTTCATATTTTGTTTAATGATAATTGAAAGTCTGCTACTTGGATTTGGTGTGTATGAAGAATAGTAAATTGTGTATTTTTATTCCCCCGGTAGGGTGGCATATAGCAGTTGAACTGTCCGTCAGTCAGTATGTCAGTCTGTCCGTCCGTCCGAAAAACTTTAACATTGGTAATAAATTTTTAAATATTGAAGATAGCATCTTGATATTTGGCATGCATGTGTATCTCATGGAGCTGCACATTTTGAGTGGTAAAATTTCAAGGTGAACATCATCCTTCAAGGTCTAGGGTCGAAAAAACAAAGTCAAGGGAAGTAATAAGCTTTTAATGGACATAGTTATCTGAACTGCCAACGTATATATTTTTGTTAAATAAATCAAAGCGGCGCAGTAGGCGGCATTGTGTTTCTGACAAACACATTGTGGTAAAAGGTCAAGGTCATCCTTTACGGTCTATGGTAAAAAATACAGATTTAAGGGAAGTAATAAGCTTTAAAAAGGGAGAAAATTATTGAATATTGAACATAGCAACTTTATATATTTGGCATGCATGTGTATCTCATGTAGCTGCACATTTTGAGTCTACAGTCACGGTAGTGGCTTTAAATTATTTGCTATTAAAGATAGAGATTTGTTACAGACAATTATTTTCAAGGGAAGTAATTTATATCATTATAAATCTCATATTATATATTTCCTTATCATGAATTGAAGTTCTTTTCACAGTTACTGTACAGATTTAATATTTTGATTATTAATAACCCAAATGATTGATTTTTCAAAGTTTTTTTTAAATGATATAATTATAATTTCTTTGATGATCAATACATACCTGTGGACTTATGTCCATAGATACATGATCAACTCTGGCTATGATCTCTTTTAAACCACAGGCCTTGGTTGTCAGTGATGTCTGACATGGTCATAATTGACTGTTTATTTCTGTAATTTTGTGCTGGGCATATCTTAAAAGATGAAAGAGGTATCAGATTCACATTTTATAGGTAGTTGTATCTTATTAAGGGGATGTGAAGTTCATAAAAGCCATAACTCTTGCTCCCGTAATTAATTGTTCTTTTATTTTATTATTTTTTATGCTTAATGTTTGTTTTGACAGTGGAGCATATCTGGAAATGTAGGTAGATCTCAATTAGGAGCAGTGAAATGCATAAGAACTGTTACTCATGCTTTCATAATTTCATTAGTATTGCCATGTTCATGCGGAACATTTGTCCAGGGCATTTCTTCCCTATAATATGTGGTATCATGGAGAAACTTCATAAGTTGGATGCTTACAATGTTGAAAAACACGTTTTTAAAACTGTAAAATGACTGGTTAGCTCTGGTTGTGGATCACTGGTCTTCAAATTTGAGGATTGCAGTTTTGATGTTGGCCCGGCCACAGAACTTGTGTGGTCATTGGTCGTGAAATTCTTTCTAAGGCCATGTTCTCCCTACATCTGAGTCAGTTATCAGTTATAGGCTAAAGTGCGTGAATAGAGAACCAGTAAACCAGCATTCACAGGAAAAGTGACCGCGTTGATTTCACTGAAATACTGTTTAAAACATGGAATATGTACAACTAAATCAACCAACAGGGATTGCATTTACAGTCCAAATGTATTGAAATGCCTGGTTTGGCTTGCGAATGTAAAATGTCATTGAAACCACTTATTTCTGTTAAAAAACTAATTGTAAGAAATTAATATCCATTTACTTGTTCTCTGTATTGTATATCAATAAAAGATACAATAATTAAACCTTTTTTTGTTTCAGTGCAAGAAACTGTACTCTATAAAGAGTTCAAGAAATTGAAAACATTAAAGTGATATTTATTAAATATATATGTCATGATTTGAGATGCCAATTGTTTACCCAAATCAAAGTGGAGAATGCAGTCTTGTTCTAGAAACAGCATGCAAGCCTGATTAATTGAAGAGAGGACGATTGTGTTTACATTTGAAAATAAGGACTTTATATGTGTGAATAACAGTTAATGTTTATTAAATGTTTACTGTACATTGACATGCTTAGATAAAAAATAGAATTTGCACTTTGTATGTAGACAAAACTTTTGATTACTGCAAATGAAATTTCTGCTATTTGTTTATATATTTCATTTTTAAAACTGACTAAAAATAACAATTGAAAATAGAATATAAGTAAAACAATATATGTTAAACACTGAATTAGGGTTCGTTTTAATGTTGCTTAATTTGTATGGGTCCCAAAATACAGACCAAAACATGATCTTTCTGCATATCTTTAACTTGCTGAGGTTAACATCTTTGTAGTGAAAGTATATGATGTTGACACAGATCTGTTATCACAGACACAAAACAAACTGTGCAAAGCAGCACGTAAGATTTCAAATGTATTCCACATAAATGACCCTTAACCCTTTGCATGCTGGGATATTTGTCATCTGCTAAAATGTCGTCTGCAGAATTTCTAAAATTAGCATTTTCTTTGATTTTTTTCAAAGAATACTATCAGAATAGCAAACAGTTTGGATCCAGATGAGATGCCACGTTCTGTGGCGTCTCATCTGGATCCAAACTGTTTGCAAAGGCCTTTAAAATTCGGTTCCCGCACTGAAAGAGTTAAGGAATGTCTCACCCCTGCCCCCTTTTCCAACGAGTCTTCCTGTCAATGTATTGGTCTACCTTAATATGGCTCATCTTAATCTGTGATTTTTGGTCTCTGATGATTGTGAAAACTCTAGTTTGCTATGTTGCATTTTATTGGATTTGTTTGCACCGTGACCACTGTGGGGTGCATCAGTAACCTGCGGTCACAAATATAGCAAGCATTTAACAGTTGATAAAAATACAATACATAGCTGCTGCCACTGTCAGCCTCTTACAGTTATTGTGATTACAATTATGATGGGGCTGTCCTGTAAGTGCAGTGCTTGGTACCCGCACTCCTCATTTAGGCAACATGACATCGATACCTGATCCCGGCGCATGTGGGCTTGAAATGTGATCGCCAGCTAAATACCCATCAAACTTGTTATGCCTTTCATTAAAACATAAATTTCTGGATATTTCAGTTATATTAAAAATTCGTCTGAACTGTTGAGAGGCTAGTCCATAAATGAGGTAAGAGTCCAGGGACACACTGCGGCTCCTCATATAATGCAGTGTCATGCACGAAAGGACCTCATAAACTTCGAAACGACCAAACAGGAGATTTGATTGTCGACCAGCACAGAGTGGAATATCCAATAGTGCGGCTTGGCATTCTTTAAACAAGGCATTACATCCCATTAAGTAATTTTCTGACAGAAATATTTTTGAGGGCAGCACACTAATAAACAAATACTACGGTGACTGAGCTTCAATTTTAATAAGTTTGTCTCAATACTGGACAGGAGGGGTACACCCTTTGTAAAACAACAAATTCATATAAAAAATAATGTATTTGTATAATGCCAATGTATAGCAATGCAGAAATTCCGCGCAAGATCTTAAAAACGCTGCCAGAGAAGGGAAGAAAGAATAAGAACAAGAATAAAATTAAAGAAAGAAAAAAAGTAACCCTCAACACTGACCTACTGACCCCTGGAGTATAAGTCTATCGCTTAGACCACTCGGCAATCTGTGCTCATGCAATGGGTGATGCATTTAATACTTTATATAACCAATCCTTGTAGTATCACAAAGTATAACGGCAACACTAGAACTCTCCAAATTTTTCAATCGTTTTGCGTTACAACGCTTGATATTTTCCAGGTTTTTAAATCGTCAAAGATGCATATAATGGATATTTTAGAGCACGGTAAATGTTCAGTATTACTGTTTCCTCACAAATATAACTACAACGAAAATGTGCGATTCGAAAACATATTTTTTAGCTTCACTGGCCAGAGGCCAGCGGGGCTTATGTCATGGTCCTGTGTCCGTCGTGTGTGCGTCCGTGCGTTAACTTTTTCTTTAAACATCTTCTTCTCCTAAACTACTGGTCCAATTCTGATGAAATTTCTCAGGAATGTTCCTGGGGTGAACCTCTTCCAAATTTGTTCAATTGCTCCAGGGGTCAAAAAAAAAAGAAAATTTGCTTATATAAGGCCTATTTTGTGAAAACTTTAGAAATATTCTTGGCCATAACCATTGGGCCTAGGGCTACCAAATTGAGTATGTATTGACATCTTATAGTCCTCGACCAAGTTTCTTCAAATTATGCCCCTTGGGTCAAATTTGACCCTGCCCCGGGGGGTCAAAAAATTGAAAATTTGCTTATATAAGGCCTGTTTTGTGCAAACTTTAAAAATCTTCTTGTCCATAACCGTATGGCATAGGGCTACCAAATTTGGTATGTAATGACATCTAATAGTCTTCTTCCAAGTTTGTTCAAATTAAGCCCCTGGGATCAAATTTGACCGTTCCCCAGTGGTCACAAAATTGAACATATGCTTATATTGGGCCCATTTTGTGCAAAATCTTCTTGTCCATAACTATGGGGCCTATTTCTACCAAATTCGGTATGTAGTGACATCTAATAGGTCTCTACTTAGTTTGTTCAAATTATGCCCCTGGGGACAAATTTGACCCTGCCCCGGGGGTCTCAAAAATGAACATGCTTAAATAAGGCCTATTTTGTGCAAACTTTAAAAATCTTCTTGTTCATAATTATAGAGCCTAGGGCTACTAAATTTGGTATGTAGTGATATCTAATAGTCCTCTACCAAATTTGTTCATGACTCGCAGATGACCCCCTTGAATTTCAGGTCACTAGGTAAAAGGTCACGGTAAAATGGTTTCCGGATGATAACTCAAGAAAGCTAATACGCCTAGGATCATGAAACTTCATAGGTACATTGATCATGACTTGCAGATGACCCCTATTGATTTTTAGGTCAATAGGTCAAGGTCACAGTGCCAAATAACGTATTCACACAATGGCTGCCACTACAACTGACGGCCCATATGGGGGGCATGCATGTTTTACAAACAGCCCTTGTTATATTTTGAGATGATTCTTTACAAAGAAAGATGCTACTATTGTATTTGTTATAAATGTGTGAAAGGCTCATAAGAAGGAACCAGAGATTATTAACCCTTTACCAAACACTAATAGGATTTTACAGGTTTGTAGCTGACGACTTTATAAATATTTGTGATAAAAGGAGAAATTGCTCAAGATGAGCAATTTCTCCTTTTATCACAATTATTTCTACCCTACCTCATAATTTCCTTCAGATTCCATTACAATTTATTTGTCGTCTGCAACCTCTTTCAAATTGGGAAAGTCCAAAATGTGTCGTTTGGTAAAGGGTTAAGGCATTTTGATTCATATGGGTCTTGTGAATCTGTTTCAAATCAAATGCGTAGATTTGATCTTCAGCATCTAAAAATATGTGAAATAGAAAGAACGACAATATCTTTTGGAGAGATAAATGTACCTACGTTATAAGCAAAGGACCTGTGCAACAATTCCCGGGCTGTTTAGTCTGTTTAGTTAACAGGTATTAACTTTTTCCATATATAAAAATGCTCACCCTTCCAACTTTTAGCGCCCAGTGGGACGAGGGATAGAAAGAGAAAGTCACATGCTTGAGTACATTTCAACCCATGCGCATTGCACGTTTTTTTTTCGCATAAAAAAACAGTGGAGCGATACAGGGCCATCATGGCCCTCTTGTTTTAATTTTGTCAATTTACCAAAACGTGAAAGGTCCCTTTAAACCCGTGACAACCAAATAGATACACTGTACACCACAGCGACCTCCGATTAGTAAGCTTATGTTCAACTGTCCATCCGGGTGACTAATGTTTCAACTCTAACATAATGGGACACTGAAAAATCAGTAGAGCAACCCAGGGCTACAAAAGGTTTCTTATTTAATGGATATATGAGTGGTTAACAACTTAAAGATTCACTTGTAAAGAGTCAGGTTTGCGCATTGATTGGTAAATGCGATTTACACTTAGGCTACCAGGGTTCAACATTCCAGCCGGGCAACTTAAGTCTCGGTTGTGAGGTAGGGAAGCTAGGAAAATCCGCTGATTGTATTACACTGTTGTAGCGCACTGAAATCGCAGTCAGTAGAGAGCAACGGAGGACTACTCGATGGTTTTTATCTTAAAGATTTATTATTTTCTGCTTTCCGTTTCGCGAAATTGGTTAGTTAGTACATGCGATTCTCTGTAAAGAGTCCCATGTTCAATACCCGTTCCCGGCACATTTAAACTAAATACAGTGGAACCCCTTTAAACTGGACGCTTTCGTGACCATGTGAAACACATCAGGTTTAGACGGGAAATATAGAATTGATATACAGACGCTTAACCGCATGTCTTTTGTGGTCAAACATCATTTCAACATACATTGTATTTCAGTTTATCAAACCATTAAAGTTACATCACAAAATGAATCTTAGTTTATCTTTCAATACACATATACATTTTTACATATGAAAAAAAACCATTGTGATAATCGAGCGCCTCATCACTTTTGATTTTGTCTTTATGAAACTATAATACATGCGATTCGGACATTTGTACTCAACCTTATAATTGCTGAAATAGTATGTACATTTATATTGCAGCGATATATGTCCACCACAACTTCCGTCACTAAATTTAAGTAATTTGAAAGTTAGACGTGCGCAGTTACACTTCCTGGTCCTCACATAATGTAGCCTCAGGCGCGGAAGGCCATAACACACTTTGAAATACTCACTTCCTATGTCCAATGTAGTGTGTACACTGTAAATCATCACACAGTGCATTAATATGCCTTAAATTTCGATTTAGTTCTTGTGCACTTATCCTTAACTCAATTAACTTTCAAAGTCGGAACCTCAGATGCGGGGCTCGTAATTCATGGGTGTGGTCAACTGATTTCGAAATGCCCTGGCATAATAAAGTTAATAGAGAGACCCCGGATCGAAGTATTCCCCTTATTAATTATATACAGACTTAACGTAAAAGCTGTAATTTCACCATGCTTACTAGCACGTCAAACGTTATTAGTCTGTACATTCCACGACATGAGGTTTAGCGGAAGAAAAGACAACAAAAAATATCATCATAAACTGCATCTTTTTGGAATTTCTCTTCTGCCGAATTTTTTTTTAGTGCTGCTCTTTTTAAAGCCAATACCGTTCACATTTTAAACAAGCGATTAGATCTATATAAAATAAAACACGACAAAGCTATCCAGCAAAGCTAAACATGTATTCGTCATCACACACATAATTGTCATCACATTCTCGTTTGTCTCTACAAGAATGTTAATACAGTCGATTGATGTATAACGGATACCTAAGGACTTCGAGTCTCATTTCAACGTAAACACCGTGCATTCAGTAATTAAACCATTAAACCTAGAAACCTATTGAAACATGCCAGCGGTTTTAAATTTCCGAAAAAATATTATTTGTTTACAGCGCGAATTTTATGGTATACTGATTCAGCCATTACCGGATCGCTTAAGTCTTTATCGGATTACATGTGTATCGTGTTATTTCCTGAAATTTGACACAGCATTTGTAAAAAATAATTGCAATATATGTACATTTCCAGAAAGGAAATTCATTTCTGCGTTTCATAAGACCAAGTTCATGGAAATCGCTGCACAATTGATGAAGAAATGGCTGTTCAAAGCGATGCACCCTACATTCGGGTCATTTTGAGTTGAATACCTTGTTATATACATAGAATTGATAGTGAAAAATATGTTTTCAGAGAAATCGATTTTTCGTTATAATTTGATTATTTTTCATTAAAAATGATGTTTTCACTTATTAATATCATAGCCACAAGCTAACCACATGTGGATTGGACAACTTTAATTGAGTTTATATTTATTTTGAGACAATCCCCACATTCCTGAATATGGGTCACCACATGTCCGTTATTCACTAAATCCCGAGTTGCAGCTTTCATGCTTATTTTATACGGTACGCATCAATTTGGTTTCTGAGCATTCTTACTTTTGTAAAGGACACATAATACTAAAATATTACATCAATGAACATTATGTTTACCAAACAAAATCTGCAAAATTCAAGAAACCATTCGACTGCACTTTTCCTGTCGTCACAAAAACGGTGCGTACATAACGTGACCTTGTTTTGCTTTCGAAAAAAGAAATCAGTTGTAAACATTGACACACGTCAACAAAAACATGAATCGACTTAACAATGATAGGCTTTTTGTATTCAATTAATAGAAAACTATAAATCGTAACATGAATAAAAGTATTTTGCAAAAAACGTTTAACCTATCCGTTACTCACTAAAATCCGCTATACACAAATCGACTGTATACGCTTGTGTAAACTGGACACCATATACTGGCTTGACTCTAATGCACATAACAAACACGTACGTTTGTCTCTACAAGAATGTTAATATACGCTCGTATGAAAGGGACGCCATATATACTGGCTTGACTCTAATGCACATCACAAACACGTTTGTCTCTACAAGAATGTTCATACACGTTTGTATGAACGGGACGCCATAATATTGGCTTGACTCAACTGCACCTCACAAGCACTTTTGTCTCTACAAGAATGTTTATACACATTTGTATGATCAGGACGCCATATACTGGCTTGACTCTACTTCATATTATTAACAAGTTTGTCGCTACAAGAATGTTCATACACGTTTGTATTAACGGGACGCCATATACTGGTTTGACTCGAATGCACATCCCATACACGTTTGTATCTTCAAGTTCTTAGCTATATATTTATAATTAATACTAATAATAATATCAATAATTTATTCAATTAAATCAAAGGCTTTCTCAATTAAAATTATAATTGACAACCATTTGTTGTGTGTAAATGTGTACGTTTAAAACTCGATAAATGAATCCGCTCTCCGGTCGACTTCATAATTAAGTGCGCCAGACCAGCGTCAAAATGTATGAACTAAAAACTGATCAACCCATAAAAAATGGGACAATTCGATCTTAATTAAATGGGATTCATTGTCTCAGTTGCGGACTCTTAATGTCCCTGAAAGAGGATGCGGGAGTATGCGACGAGCGTATATCCAGTATCTAGAGGTACACGTATATGCGTCCATTTTTTCCAGCTAGAGAGCAAACTATTTTGAACTGTATTTTTAATTGGCACCAACGGTACCGTCGGCTTACGGATGAAGTGAGCTGTGTGCGTGGCCAGATTAGTTAATGTGAAACATAATGTGTATTATGTATTTGTTACAACATTTCACCCTAAAGAGTCATTATTTACCACGCGTGTCAACCTTAATAAACTTACGTGAAGCGTACATGACACAATTAGGTAGTTCAATAATCAAGGTCGTATTCAAAGGCCAAGGGTCTAAGATTCGAATTTAGCTTTTCTTCTTGTTTGGACGCATGTACATATAGGCCGTGGGGATGCATACACTTTTAATTCAAATTGCAGACTTTCCTAAACAATAGAGTGTATATAAGGCTTTATGTAGATGTCGAGGTCTGAAAAGTCAAACAGCTGCTTCAAAGCACAAGTCCAATACGACTCTTGGTGTCAGTTCATCATCATGCCAACGCGCTTCTTTGGTAATAAATACTACGTAGGCTTAAATGTAATCTTTTAAAACCACCTCTGTTAAAAATCACATGTAGTTTAGCAACTTTATCTATCGCAACATTCCGCATAAAAACGGGAGGTTGATGTAGTGAAACAAGTATGTGTTACAACCAACAAGAGAAGCAAGGAAATTAACTCTATCTGCTTTTTATGCCTCAACACGCACTACATTTCCCTGTGTCAAACGCTGTCGAGACACGATAAATAAACAATAATTCAAGTTTACAACGGATATGTGTATGTGTATGTGGCCATTAGTGGATGCATGTTATACGTTACATGTAAGGAAGTGTAGCTGTTTTAATCGAAGAAATCAGTTTTTTACATTTTGAGAAGGTAATTATCGTGTTTTTATCACAATGAACTATGATTGGGCGTGGCAAATTATCAGACATTTAGCATATCTAAGATGATCATAATAAACAATTAATCCCATATTTGAAGTACTGCTTTGTTATAAGACAGTTCATTTCATGTAATGCTTGAGTGGACAGTACCGGAACGTCGGTGCAAGTGTGAAACACTATACGCATTGTAATTAGCCTTTTATTTTCAGGCAAATATAATTGTCTTATCCCAAAGGGACTCCACAAATTAAAGAACTTCCGGTTTGCTAGCAGACGATAATTTCCAGACATGGCGCAGTGCGGGTGGTTTTGGAGCATAATCTGGTTTCTCATTTTATTTATTTTTGGATTTCCGATAGGATTCTTGTGTGCGATTCTATATGTGCTAGTCAGCCCATTTTGCGCGTGTTGTAACGGCTGTGCGGAAGTAGAAAATTTACTAATGCGAGGATTACAATTACCAAAGACTTGTGCCCAAAAGATGGTGGCCGGTAGCTCAATGTGTTGAGTGAAATATTCGAATTAGCGAATGGATTATGGAAGACAAAAATCACGGCGTTCGACGAGATAATAAACATCTGCTATTGTTGCTTAACAAGTTTTGGCCTTGTTCTATATGTATATTTTATGTGTAGCTTTTTATGCCGTGAGGTCGACAAGAGGCTTGATCGATTGATCGATCAGTCACATACGATGCATAGAGATGATGAATAAGCAAGAATCTGGGGCGAGAAATATGATGGTAAAAGGAAACCTTTCCCGCAAGATGTTTAGACATGGATACATGCTTCAGTGGTTACATCCTGTTCAGTATATTTGGACGATGCAGAGAATAACGGTGATATGCACTCCCATCAGTCGTGCAATATGACTAATCGAGCTTCCGTTATAGTGTGTGGCGCAATATGTTTGTTCTATATATCTTAATCTTATATTTTGATATTAACTTTTATGTATAGAAGCAAAATGTATGCATTGTATTCCAAATGTATTGCATATTTTAATCCCTTACTATCGCATAATTATGTTCAATAGCGTTTCAGTGCATTATGTTAACAACTATGTACATATAGTTTGATAGGCTTTATACATTAATTGCAATAAAAACATCGAGTATTAAAAGTGTTAAATGCACTGCTGCAATTTTAAAACATTAGACATTAAAGGCATTTTTTTCTAGTTCCATAGTATCTACATACACGTTTTTAAAAGTCCATGTTCTCCACCTAAACACACATCAGAGTACCGGTAGGTGAAAAAAATGTCATTTTCTAGGGTGGTAATTCCAATAAGGAAAATAAATAGCAAATTGATAAAATAAGATCAGTGGATATTTGCAAAACAGTTTTGCCATTACATAAACAACTCTTGATATAGATTGATCATATGTCCACGAAAGCTGATGAGACGCGTGAGTAACCTACAGTCACCAGGATTTCGTCGCATATCAATCTTTGGCAGACAAAACTTATTCGCATGATCTTTAATTGATGCGTTTCTATCAATTAATTTGATTAAAAACCAGATACGATAAAATACCAGATAACAACAAAAGCCACGCGCGAGAGGTAAGTTCGTCAGTTTTTTTTAAAGTTATATCACAGAGATTAGTGGTCGAGGCGCATGGCGCATGGTCGAGTTTATAAATGGTGTATCCTTTTGTATTGTAAAGACAAAAATCACGGACAAATGGTAGATCCCCCCCCCCATTTTTTTTAATAGAAAATTCGGTTGGAAAACAGCATAAATAGAAATGTTTAAAACATCAGAATTACTTAAATTAATAAGCCTGTGTTATTGTTAAAAAAATCATTTTGTAAACGGTTATGCAGCACGCGACATCTTGTCACCGATTTCTGACGAATTCAAAGATTTATTTGTATACCTTAAGATATCCACACAAACTGCAAGACAAACTGTATTTTAGGTACTATAGATGTTTGCAAATGGGTTTCAATAACTTTAGGCATTTAAAAAAAAAATAAAAATAAAATAACGGTGCGTTTACATTCTGTCCAGCCCGTGTGTAAACCTCGTTGATCTGCACCCGTGTAATGATATATTTAATTTGTTCGAAAATGGTTCCAATCTTTTGAAAAAACCTTGTTTACACTTTAGAAGTAATATTTTTAGTCCAATATTCATGAAACTTGATCAGAAGATGTGCCCCAATGACTTATTGGACGAGTTCGAAAATTGTTTAGGTTGGTCAAAAACATGGCCACCAGTTTTCCAATCTACACGCAGAGTTCTCGTTCCTTGCTCTCGCATACAATCTCTGCACACAAGAAAATCATACTATATTCGGTAGGATTTTTTAAAAGTATCATATTATGATGAATTCGGAATGGGTTACAATCTGTAAAAAAAACATGGCCGCTAGGGGAGGTGCGGGGCGAGCATATTTACTTGGAGAGAGTAAAACCTTGTTAAATCTCTAAAATAACATTTATTGACCAATCTTTGTATAACTTGGTCTTAAGATTCAGTCTAATGACGATCGGATGCGTTTAAAAAAGGCTATGGTCCGTCGAAAAACAAGGCCACCCGGGCGGATCTTTTTCCTTATATTGCTTTAGTGAAACCTTGTTAACACTATAGAAGTCACATTTTTAGTGCAATCTTAATGAAACTTAGAATACTTGTTCTGATGATTTCTAAGTCAAGTTCGAAAATTCTTCCAGTTGTCGAAAAACACGGCCACCGGGAAGCGGGACAGTTTTACTGCTATAGTGAACACTTGATGCAATATTAGCCGCATTTATCGGACAATCTTAATGAAATTCTGTCAGAACATTTGTCCCAATTAATTCGCGGCTGATATTTGAAACAGGGACATTTGACCTCAAACAGGTCACTAGGTCAAATAAAAACAAACATGTTTATACTCTAAGTCACTTTTTAATCCATTCTTCATGAATCAGCTCCCATTTCTCAGAACAGACTAGTTCCTTTCGGTCTGAGAAGATCGCCTTAGAGCCCATGACCCTCTTGTGTTCAAGGTATTGCCAAACCAAATCGAACAAATCAACAATATCATGGATTGTGACATAACACATAAATGTAATAGTTCAAAATGCACACAAGTTTCAGTGTATTCATTTCACATAAGTTTAAACTTATTTAGTTTAGCTCTTAATGCTTATTGAAACACTGAGTCAGTTTCCTTGGTAGAATGAGTACTTGGTGCTTATGATTGCAAAAATGCTGCAGAGGGGATCAGACTGGTGACCCTTTGGTCACAAGGCAGACACCATATTCGCAATGCCAAGGCAATCTCATTTCATAGTTCTTAATCTAAGTGAATAAACTGTAATTCATACAAACATCAAATATGTGGTGTGTCAAACTGAATAATGGTTACAGTAAGTTCACTTGTATTTTGTGGTATAGAGTAATATATGTGGTATATCACATAGCAACTATATAATGACATCAAGATCATGAATTGCAACCAAAATGAGAGGAGTGAGCTGGGTTTTTTATATATAGATTTTTGACAGTATAATTTTTGTAATAATATGCAGAATATAGACTTCCAAAGTCTACTTAAGGTCACTGTAATAATGATTACCAGTAACGATTAACAAGAGCTCCACTGTCGGAGACATATGCCCACCAAACAGGACTTTGAACTAGTGACCACGATTTCAATAGGGGTCATCTAGTGATCTACAGTCCAAGGCTAATGCACATGTGAATTCTCAAGCCAATCATTCAATTCGTTGATGAGTTATTGATCAAAACGATTTTGACACTTATTGTGAGTGACCTTGGCCATGTGACCCCGATTTCGATAGGGGTCATCTACTGTCCATGGCCAATGCACATTTGAAGTCTCAAGCCAATCGGTGAATCAGTTGATGAGTTTTTGATCGGTAATGATTTAACATTTGGTGTGACAGTGACCTTGACCCCAATTTCATTAGGGGCCATCTACTGGCAAAGGCCAATGCACATCGGAAGTATCAAGCTAATTGGTGAATCCATTCACAAGTTATTTGATCGGAAACAGTTTTCACTCTTAGTGTAACAGTGACCTTTGACCTAGTGACCCCAATTTTAAATGGGGTCATTTGCTGGCAAAGGCCATTTCACATGGGAAGTATCATGCCAGTTGGTCAATTCATTCACAAGTAATTGTTAGGAAACAAATTACAGACGGACCGACCGACATGCAGCAAAACAAAATACCCCCTGTTCTTCGAAGGGTTCATGTCAGCAAAGTAAAATATACCAACTACACTAATTGTATAAAAAGTCCTCATATTTTTAGGAAAAACAAACATTAAAAAGTGATAGAAGAAAAAACATATGAGTGAAACATCAAAATCATTTTTCAACATGAAAATCGATTCAAAGTATTTAATTTCAAAGTCACAAGGCATACATGATAAGCAATTAAGAAGATTTATAGTGACCACTTGATATAATAAAGCATAATTACAGTATTTACATGCACGTATAATCATGACAACATGAAGTTTCGATGGGTGAAATTGAAAATTAAGAAATAGCAAGATATCAGAGGAATAAAGGTGACACAAAATAAAACACAACATTTTCAGAATTTACATTTAAATGTAGAAGCTAAAGGCATAAAGCTCATAAAAGATAATGAAAATTCAAAACAGAATCCAAGTTTAATATACAATATCTATATACAGGATGACTTAAAATGATATATAAAACCCAAAATATTCTAACCACCTCTATTTGTTTAAAAAGAATATAACATTAAGTTTTATGTTATATAGTTTTATGATGTATATAAATTATAAATATTAAAACTATATGTTTTTATAGACTCTTGTTGCTAGTGTTCATGTTTTTTGGGATAACAGTATTAAATACAATACTTTAATTAGGCTTAACAACACTCGGAAATAATACCAGTTACCTGGTATGTTTTATTGAATGGCATATTAATAAGAGTATATTCTTACAAAAAAACACACCTTGCACTAAAAGGAACAATGAACCTTATTTATAAAAGCATTGTTTTGGTTATGAAAATTTATATGGGAAATTAACGACATACTGCCATATACCATGTTGGGTGATTTGCTACACAGCCTGACAGGGATATAGCTCAGTACCGATTTCTGTCGTTTTCATACCGTTTGTGTAATAAGAAGTTTCAACACATCAAATGAAATGTGTCTGGGACAACTTTACCCTTTATATGGCAGGTGGGTCAGTTGTAAATGAATTTTGTTAAAACCCTTAATTTATGATGATTACAAAAAAATAATATTATATGCACCCATGCATATATTTCCCACCCAATTTTTGACAAATTTTGATAATTTGCTTACACAGAAATATTCTACGACGTCTATATGTTTTAGAAAATATTATTTATGTTTAAAAACGGACATTTCTCCATATGTTCATTAATATAATGAGAGCAGATGTAGAAAAGAATATATTTTTCATATAAACATGGCACATTTTTTTTTACAGCAGCCCTCAAACATTATTTGTGTAATTTTGGTGGATTGGTTGGAATATCCAATTGAAATAATTATTAAAAGGCATTTTTTAATCAACAGGCAGTTGTATAGGCAGTGACATCTAAATATCAATTGATATATCTGCTGTAGAATGTTCATGATGGCTATTACTTTGAACCAATGTCCCAACTCTCGGAAACACAATTTAAAACACGTTCTGGGAAAACTGGGCTTAATGAATTTGAGAAGTGTAATCCCAGATTTGCCTGTGCAGTTTGCATAGGCTAACTATGGACTACACTTTTCGCTTTTATGGAATCATGTTTCAAGGGGTCTCTTCTCAACAAAAATCCAATTTAATGGGTGTCATATATGAATTAAACCATGTTTTCTCACGGTCCCACTTAACAAGACTGCAGGAATAATGAGCCCTGAATGGTTCTCACACCTTGATGCCTCGTCGAGCCATCTGTGCCTGCTCCTTCTTGTTGGCACGTCTCTCGTTCACTGTGCTCCTGGCATTCACCCTGGTAAATACAAGACAGACTTTCAGAGTAGGAAGGAAATATTCACTTCCCGGTAGGGATCAGGGTGGAAGAAATAGTCACTTTAGGGCCATTGAGAACATTGCTAGCAAATGTTCAATTTAATTTAGGATCATAGTGGCAGTTGTAAAGCAATGTGTATTCTGAAAAAATTTGACAGTTTGAAGGAAATGCTAATGTTCTGAGCATGGTACAGACTTGTTACATTTAGAATCCTTGTTAAAATGCTAAGAAATATTAATTTTAGATTAATTTACTATCATAATTAAAGATATATGGAAATGTTTGAAAATTTCAATTGTATAATCATGGCCAATTGGTAATGAAATGTTTATTATAAAATCACAGAGTATGCTATTTTGATAAAAAAGTTTAAAGAATTTTTGTAAAAAGTGTGTGATACATATAATTTTAACAAACTTTAAAATAAGGATTTGTCTAATTAAAGCATAAATAAATGCACTGTCAATGCATAATATTCTCCACAAACAACCTACCAAGTGCTAAAAGTTCCAGGATTATGATATAAAAATGATACTCAAATAAATGTACATTACACTAAGAACACACCAAGAGCTATGTACCTCTCTGTCTGAACCTTTGCAGCAGTTTTTAAATCCTTTACAGCAGTTTTCACATACACAGGGCTCTTAGTTGACCCCCCATCAACTGGTCTCAGCTTGCCCTTGTGTGGTTTCCATGTCAAAGGCTTTGCTAGACTCGCCTTCAGATCAAAGGCCTTCTTGGTTGACATTGTGGTGCTGTTGAGGGTGGCAGTACTGCCTGCTGTGGCAGTGAACTTAAAAGGGGTGGCTAAGAAACAAAAGGAGACAAGGTTATTAATTTTTACAATCAATGAAACAAAAATACACTTTTTGGTCTCTGAAAAAGCGAATCCAAATTATATTTCTGGGTACAAGGTCTGGTAATCTTTTTACTTTAACTGGCCAACCTGCACTTTACTGGCACTGCAACCATGCCTTTTTCTGCCTATCTCACGGGTCCGATAGTCGAACCCATTCCCAATGCCAAATATGCATATTTTTTCCCAATTCTTAAAAAAAAAGATTAAAATTAAATAAAAAAAAAAAAAAATTTTTTTTTTTTTTAGAAAGAAGTGTCTTGTGACTTATGATAATTAGACTCTATATCTTAATTTTAATTTGTAAACAACCTACAAAATATATAACCATAATATATATGAATTTTATCCAAAATGACTGGAAAACTCCCTGCCCAAATAATGCTTTTGTCGATGAAAATTATTCCAAATTTGGAAGATTTCGCGACTTGAAAAATCCCAATTTTGCTAGGTACTTTTCCCCAAAATATACAGAAAAAGGCCTGGCAACAATAGATTGCAGTCACTTTAATAACAAGAATGTTCACCGGCAGTGAGGGCCTGTGATCAGGATTTCTTTCATAGACATCATGACATCGTCATAGGGCTGACTGACTTTTTCAAAAACTGGTTGTTTGTTGTTGTAGATCTGTTATTAATGCAATGTCAACATTACAGCTATAATAAAAAAACTTGAAATTTAACCTCATCTACATGACAGATTCTTCGACTGCTGACAAATCATTTATAGTAAGGTCAGGACTATGAAAAGATGAAGTATTTACAAGCATACTACCTTCTATTTAGTTCACACAATTTTAATTAAGAAACAAGCACAATTCTAGGACAGAATCACAACAAAGTTTAAGAATAATTAGTCATTTAGAGGTTAATAAGACTGAAATTTTAAGAAGTCATTTAATATTAGGAAGCTTTAAAACATACTAGTACTCATTGATTTCTGTTGAATGCTGCCAGCTGATTTTCTAGCAGACAGACCAGACGTGCATGACTTGACTTTTGTCGAGATGACAGACTTGGGTGATTTTCCAGTAGATGCTTTTGGGGATTTCATTGCTCCAAAGTTCAGATTCATCTGTGATGTGTTGATCACTGTTGGCTTGAACGGGGTAGTCTTGTTGGGATTGGACCTCCTCTGCTTCACTGGCTGAAATCGAGACAACAACAATAACTTCAGATAGTCATTAAAAAAATATTAACACATGTTAATATAGTTTATGAGGTACTGATCTACAGTTAAAATTCTATTTGAAAGGTTGATTTACAAAACACTTGCCCCCAAAATATATACAATAAATAAAATCCAAGGCCCACAACTTTGTAAGCAAGAGCTGTCAGAGGACAGCGCGCTCGACTATTCGAGTGATTGACAGTAAGCCATCATGGAGAAATTGTTCATATTCAATAATTTATTAGACGATCTTTCAAAAATAAAAAAAGGGAAAAAAACAAAAAAATTGTTGGGGGGGGGGGGGGGGAGGGGTTTGAGAGGGGGGGTATAATGTGGGGTGTGGTCATTTATTAGACGATCTTTCAATAATAAAAAAAGGAAAAAAAAAAGAGCTGTCAGAGGACTGCGCGTTCGACTATTCGAGTGCTTGACAGTATAAAGTAAGCCATCATGGAGAGGGAGGGGGGGGGGGGGGGGGGTTTAATAGATGATCTTTCAAAAATAAGAAAACACATTTTATTTTTTTTTGAGGGGGGGGGGGGGGGTATAATGTGGGTGTGTGATATCATTTAGTAGATGATCATTCAAAAAAAATAAGAAAAAATTGGGGGGGGGGGGGATGGTTTGAGTGGAGTGCATTGTGGTGTCAGGTAAGTGTTGTTTTGTCAAACTTTAGATTTATCAATAATATGCATATTCTAAATATAAAAGGGGCAATAATTCTGTCAAAATGCTTGATATAGTTGTCTGCTCTTCTTTATAGGTTGGGGTCATGTTGGTAAACAAGTATGCAAAATATGAAAGCAATATGTCAAGGGACATTGAAAATATTTGGGGTAGTACGCAAACTTAATCATTTGCACGCTCACGCAAACGGCAACGCCGGGGTGAGTAGGATAGCTCCACTATATATATATTTCATATAGAATAGTCAAGCTAAAAATCAATTGACCATGATGAAACTCACACTTGATCTCTCAGTCATGTAGGAAAACTCAAACACCCAAAATCTGGTAACTATGTCCATTTAAAGATAATTAGTTCCCTCGACATTGTTTTTTCGACCGTAGACCTTGAAGGATGATGTTCACCTTGAAATTTTAGCACTCAAAATGTGCAGCTCCATGAGATACACATGTAGTGCTGCAACAATACGCCAAAAACCGTATTGCAATATATTGTCAGTTCAAAAACCCGTATTGCAATATATCGCAATATACTGCTAACTTGTACCAAAATTATAACTTGCCAATTACCCAATAATCCCGTATATTCCAGTTTTAAAGCAAATTCTGGTATATATTTACTATAAATATGCTCAAGAATAACAAGAAACACAAACATTCGCAAATTTTATTAAGTATCAAATACATTTTGGCATTCTTTACTATTTAAAGATGTGATGAAATAACGTCCAACTGGGGCGTTTTTTTCCACTGAACACACGTAATTCACCTGACGTGATGTTCCCGTTTTTATACAACACAAAATACACCCATACTTTCCATGCAACGTTCTACATGTCTGTATAATTTTCGCGCGCTTTTTATTGAGACAAAGGATAAAGAACTTTTTATTTGACGCTAGAATTTTTTATTGTCGCATTAGCATTAAAATTTGGAAGCGTATTTCCGAAATTTGGATATCAAATTTAATAATGCTCAATTCAGAATCAAACGAAACATTTACAGCTGTGCGCAATAATTCAACGATAATCTGTTCAAAAGCATCGAAAGAATGCTCCGATGTAACAACGCTACTCCGTATAATAAACTTTCAGAATGCTATCTTACGAAAAAAAAAATTACACTGCTTTGTTTTGTTTACCTTCATTATTTCGGATGGCTTTTCTGGACGAAATGTGAATGAATTTTTGTAAAATTTTCGTACCGTTATGATGAAAATTGTATCGCAATACAATATGCTGATTGCGTATTGCATTATATACCGATATACCGGTATATTGTTGCAGCACTATACACATGCATGCCAAATATCAAGTTGCTATGATAAATATTGAACAAGAGGGCCATGATGGCCCTGAATCGCTCACCTGACTCATTAAGATCAGATGAAAACTATGACCTCTATTGTCTACACAATGTTTTTCTATGATATGACCTAGTGACCTAGTTCCTGACTCTAGTGACCCAAATACAATCCCAATCCAGATTTCATCAAGATAAACATTCTGACCACAGTTCATAAATATTGGATGAAAACTGTGACCTCTATTGTCAACACAAGGTTTTTCTATTTATTTGAACTAGATTTTTACCCCAGATGACCCAAATACAATCCCACCCAGATTTCATCAAGAATTCTGACCAAATTTCATAAAGGTTGGATGAAAACTGTGATCTCTAATGTCTACACAAGGTTTTTCTATTATTTGACCTAGTGACCTAGTTTTTGACCCCAGATGACCCAAATAAAATCCCAACCCAGATTTCATCAAGATAAACATTCTGACCAAATTTCATAAAGATTGGATGAAAACTGTGACCTCTATTGTCTACAGAAGGTTGTTCTATTATTTGACCTAGTGACCTTGTTTTTGACCCCAGATGACCCAAATACAATCCCAAACCGGATTTCATCAAGATAAACATTTTGACCAAATTTCATCAAGATTGGATGCAAACTGTGACCTCTACTGTCTACACAAACAAATTGTTGACGGACGGACGCACAGACACACGCAGGCACGCACAACGGACGCCGGACATCACACGATCACATAAGCTCACCGTGTCACTTCATGACAGGTGACCTAAAAATATGTGTTGGAGATAAACATGAACAGTTGTGGTTAAAATCCCATAGAAACAAGGGCTGTTTGTAAAACATGCATGCCCCCCTATATGGGCTATAAGTTGTAGTAGCAGCCATTGTGTGAATACGTTTTTTGTCACTGTGAATGGTGGTGGTGGTGGTGGTGGTTTGTAGTAGTAGTAGTAGTAGTAGTAGTAGTAGTAGTAGTAGTAGTAGTAGTAGTAGTAATAGTAGTTGTAGTAGTAGTAGTAGTAGTAGTAGTAGTAGTAGTAGTAGTAGAAGTAGTAGTAGAAGTAGTAGTAGTAGTAGTAGTAGTAGTAGTAGTAGTAGTAGTAGTAGTAGTAGTAGTAGTGGTAGTAGTAGTAGTAGTAGTGGTAAAAGTAGTAGTAGTAGTGGCAGTAGTAGTAGAAGTAGTAATAGTAGACGTGGTGGTGGTGGTGGTGGTGTTGGTAGTAGTAGTGGAAGTGGTAGTAGTAGTAGAAGTAGTAGTAGTAGTAGTAGTAGTAGAAGTAGTAGTAGTAGTAGTAGTAGTAGTAGTAGTAGTAGTAGCAGTAGCAGTAGCAGTAGCAGCATTACAAGACCAATACTTAAGAATGATCAAATGGGAAAAGGTAACATAGCACCAGCAGTAAATATGGGGCTCATTTACAGGTCAGATTTGGAATCTCTGCTGTAAAATGAGATTTTGAATGAATTAAAGGGAGGCAAATCTTTAATAAAAAGAACATGCATAAACCGTAGTTGTTTCCCTTGTTTGAATCATGCTAAATCCTTACAAGTTTGGAAAGAATTGGATGAAAAATTTGGACTTTATTGCATAAACACCATTTTCTCAATTCAAGGGGAGGTAATTCTGTACTTCATGGACCAATAATGCTCATTTTTTGTAGGGTTCGTGTCCTCATTGATATAAAGACACTGTGCAAATTTGGAAAGGATCGGACAAAAAATGTGGAAGATTTTTGAAAGTTTTCACAAAATAGGCAAAAACGAATAAACATGCAAAGTTCAACGAGCTCCTGCGGCCATGTTTTTTGACGAATCAAATTTCTTTGAACAACTTTTTCAGGGGAGCCCTCAAAGGTCATCCCTGTGAAATTTTTTGAAAATCTGATGAGCGGTTTCTGACAAGAAGATTTTTAAAGGTTTTTACCATATATGGTCATGGCGGCCATCTTGGTTATGCGATCAAATTTTTTTTAACATTTCTTTTGTCCCATGACCTAGGGATGCTCCACATGAAATTTAGTTGAAATTGGCTCAATGGTTTAGTAGAAGAAGATGTTTACAAATTGTTTACGGACGGACGGACGGACGCCGGACGCTGAGTGATCACAATAGCTCACCTCGAGCTATCGCTCAGGTGAGCTAAAAAGTTATGGCCAATGACAATAGCTCGGGTTTTGTCCGAAAACAGCCGAGCTAAAAATATGTTTGTCAGAAACACTATGTCCCCATCTGCGCTGTTTTGATTTTTTTGGTTGTTGTTTGACCTTTGACCTTGAAGGATTGACCTTAATAGATGGAGCTGCACATTTTGAGTGGTGAAAGGTCAAGGTCATCCTTCAAGGTAACAAGCAAATTCGTTGAATTGATATCCCCCGCCAATATGCTTCTGGACACAAAAGTGTTATATTTGACACTCAAAAAAAAGCATTTTTTCAAGATGCAAAGGGCCATAACTCCTTGATTATCCAATGGTGTACAATGCCATTTGGCATCATCCTCTTATCCATATATATATACTCATACAAAGTTTCAATGAAATCCCCCAAAGCACTTCCAAGATATGGCTCCGGACACAAAAAAGCATTTTTCCAAGATACAAAGGGCCATAACTCTATTATTAACAGATGGTTTACAATGCCATTAGGCGTGCATCATCCTTTTATCCATATATATACTCATACCAAGTTTCATTGAAATCCGCCAAAGCACTTCCAAAATATGGCTCCGGACACAAAAGTGCCGGACGGACGGAAAGACGGACAACGCCAAAACAATATCCCTCCGCCTATGGCGGGGGATAAAAAACAAAACAAAACAAGAAACTGTCGGAGACGGGTGATGCTCCCCAAAGGATTTTTTGTCACAATATTGCACTATGGCACAGTAGTTGGGGGGACAATAATTTTTTTATAGAAAATTTCAATGGGCCATAACTCTGTGAAAAATCATCCAACCAGAACCCGCTGATAATATGCATATCTCCTCTTGGTAGTGAAGCTTCCCATAAAGTTTCAATGAATTCCGGTCATAAGTTGCTGAGAAAAAGCCCCGACAAAAATTGTGCACCGACGGACAGACAGACGCATACAAGGACAGACGAAGCGGCCACTATATGCTCCCCCCAAAATAAATTTTTGGGGAGCATAATAATTTCAAAGCGGCGCAGAAGGGGACATAGTGTTTCTGACAAACTCATTTCTTGTTCTTACAGGATGTAAATTGTGTAGCTCAGCTCAGTAAGTGGCTGTAAACAAATTTTGACAACCTTGCCTTTTTTTAATTAACCATTGAATAAATCAGGGGTGTCAATTGGCAAAAATCTAAAATCCTGAAAATAAGCCTAGCATGTGGGGGGCCAGTGCCAAAAGAGGGTTAATAATTCATTTAATTATGTTAACTGTGTTAACAATATGTCAAATTAAAAAATTTATGTTTAAAATGACATTTTGTGAAAAAAATCTTTAAATAACAGAACAAAAATCCTCTAATTTATATCAACATCAAAAGCAGTTTTTGAGGGCCTAAATCCTGAATTCAGGAATAATCCTGAACTTTGACACCCCTGATAAATGCAGATCACTTTTGTGTGTGTTGACCAGTTGAGATGGGCTACAGGCACAAAGCCAAAACAAGAGCTTTGTCACAGACGTGACGAAAACCCCCACATGCGGCATTGACACATAATATTTTGCATGTCGTCTTCACAAAAAACAGCGGACACCATGCTCAATTTTTAAAACGCACTAAGTGACCCCTTGACCTAGTTTTTGACCCAGAAAGGCCCATGTTCTAACTTGGCCTTAAGATCATCTCCATAAAACTTCTGACCAAGTTTGGTGAAGATCGGATGTTAACTTCTTGAATTAGAGAGCGGACACCATGCTGAATGTAAAAAAAAGGCACTAAGTGACCCCGTGACCTAGTTTTAGGCCCGGAATGGCCCATGTTCAAACTTGTCCTAGAGATCATTGAGATAAAACTTGTGACCAAGTTTGGTGAGGATTGGATGAAAACTACTTGAATTAGAGAGCAGACAACATGGTGAGGTTTAAAACGCACTAACATACCCCGTGACCTAGTTTTTGACCCGGCATGACCCATTTTCAAACTTGACCTAGACATCATCTAGATACAACTTCTGACCAAGTTTGGTGAAGATTGGATGAAAACTACTTGAATTAGAGAGCGGACAACATTGTGATGTTTAAAACGCACTAAGTGACCCCGTGACCTTGTATTTGAACCAGCATGACCCATATTCAAACTTGCCCTAGACATTATCAAGATACAACTTATGACCAATTTTGGTGAAGATTGGATAAAAACTACTTGAATTAGAGAGCGAACAACATGGTAAGGTTTAAAACACTAAGTGACCCCGTGACCTAGTTTTTGACCCAGCATGGCCCATGTTCGAACTTGGCCTTCAGATCATCTAGATAAAAATTCTGACCAAGTTTGGTGAAGATCGGATGAAAACTACTTGAATAAGAGAGAGGACACCATGCTGAATGTTTAAAAAACGCACTAAGTGACCCCGTGACCTAGTTTTTGACCCGGAAAGGCCCATGTTCGAATTTGGCCTTAAGATCATCTAGATACAACTTCTGACCAAGTTTGGTGAAGATCGGATGAAAACTACTTGAATTAGAGAGCGGACAACATGCTGAATGTTTAAAACGCACTAAGTGACCCCGTGACCTAGTTTTTGACCCGGCATGGCCCATGTTCGAACTTGACCTACACATCATCTAGTTACAACTTCTGACCAAGTGTGGTGAAGATCGGATTTAAACTACTTGAAATAGAGAGCGGACACCATGCTCAATGTGTAAAACGTACTAAGTGACCCTGTGGCCTAGTTTTTGATCTGGCATGGCCCATGTTCGAACTTGGCCTTCAGATCATCTAGATAAAACTTCTGACCAAGTTTGGTGAAGACCGGATGAAAACTACTTGAATAAGAGAGAGGACACCATGCTGAATGTTAAAAAACGCACTAAGTGACCCTGTGACCTAGTTTTAGGCCCGGAAAGGCCCATGTTCAAATTTGGCCTTAAGATCATCTAGATACAACTTCTGACCAAGTTTAGTGAAGATCGGATGAAAACTACTTGAATTAGAGAGCCAACAACATGCTGAATGTTTTAAAACGCACTAAGTGACCCCGTGATGTAGTTTTTGACCCGGAAAGGCCCATGTTCGAACTTGGCCAAGACATCATGTAGATAAAACTTCTGACCAAGTTTGGTGAAGATCGAATGAAAACTACTTGAATTAGAGAGCGGACACTTAATACGGACCGACAAGTTCACTCCTATATACCCCCTTAAACTTTGTTTGTGGGGGTATAACAAGCATGGTCCAGCACACTACTATATTATGCTTGTCCTTATTTACAGCCACAGGTACCTTATTCTCATCAAGGACTGGTGTCTTGTGAGCCTTCAGCCTGTTGGCCACATTGTGCACCTCGTCCAGTATTGTCCTGGCCTTCTTCACGGAGGTGGTCAGCTCCTCGGCCCGCTTACGTTTCTTGTCAAGGTACACATCGATTGAGTCAAACTTCTCAAATTGCTTCTCGTGGATCCTCTTCCAGTCCTTGTTGCCTATGAGTGAGTAGTTAGAATGACACTGACTAGAGCGGGTAATAATCGAACATAAGATTTCTGTCTGCAATCTAAATCATTTTAAACCAGCACATGTATAAAATATACTATAGCCAAAGCTATGCATGCATAATGTGTTCACTTAAAATGACCACTTCTGAGAGAAAAGTCATACAAAAGTTTTTTTTAGTATTTTGTTCATACAAAATTAGCATACAAAAGAATCAACAGAGCAACCCCACGTTCCAAAATTGGATCTTAAGTTTTGCACAGACTGCCATTTTAACATTATTTGTTAAGGACTAACTTAGTCTGGTGCAAGCCAGTTAAGATTAGCAATTTCAACAGATAATCAATCAGATATTTATTATTACCAGGAGTAATGGGCTTTTTCTCCTCCTTTATCTTCAATGCAAAAGCGGCAAACCTCGGGATGTTGGTGCTGGTAGCTGTAGGGGCAGGGGCATTCTTCACTGCAAATGCACAAAGATTTATAAGTGTCATACATTTGGGCCGTGCTCTGTGAAAAAGGGGTTAAATGCATGTGCATAGTGTCGTCCCAGATTAGCCTGTGCAGTCCGCATATGCTAATCAGGGATGACTTTCCGCCTAAACTGGATTTTTGGTAAGAAGAGACTTTCTTTAAACTGAAAATATCATAAATGTGGAGAGTATCGTCCCTGATGAGCCTGTGCGGACTGCACAGGTTAATCTGGGACGACACTATGCACATGCATTAAACCCCCTTTTCACAGATCAAGGCCCATTCATATATCACATTCATATATAATCTTACTTGAATAATGGGGTATTTGCACTGTAAAATACAAGGTAATTGATATAAATTATGTATTTGACATTGTTACATCTGTTTCTGTTTAAACAGATGGGTAAGCCGACTTCTTTTATGTTTAAGTTCCAAGAACGCCCAGTTTGCTGTACATTTGTTGTGGACTTTCTTGTCGATGGCGGTCATGAGAGCCTCCTTCATCTCCTGACTGGACATGTCACTCTTCATCACTCTCAGCATGTCGTCAACTCCAGGACTGGCCTCATCCGCATCAGGCGCTGGACTGAAAACTTCCGGTGTCTGATAAAGGGAAAATTTAACAAGTTATTATAAACTAGGGTAGTGTTTTCTAGTGGCCCATTTCAGGCCAGAAAAGCTGAAATGCATACAACTCATGTGTTGACATTTTGGTTACCAGTTATAGTTGTAATCCCCACTCCATAATTTTGGAGAAAAAAAAATCAAAACCATACAATGTTGGCCCCTTTTATTTGAGAACATATTGTTCTGGGAAGGTATAAAAAAAGTGGGACAGATGTTCCACAGCTTATGCAAACTTGGTGATATTTTTTAGACTTTAAGCTTTCCAAAAGAGGGCTTTACAAATATTATAAATTGTTATCATCTCAGCATATATTCTTTTAAATAGCCAAAAAGGAACCAAGTGAATAAATTGATTAAGTGTATAATTAACAAAGGGAAAGATGTTTAGTTATGAACCTTGATCCCAGGAGTAGGAGCTTTCTCAAAGGTGCTTCTTCTGTTCTTTTTGGCAGATTGTTCATCGGATGGCTGTAATATGCATTACAAGAAGCTTATTATTGGAATCAAAATATTTCTGTCTATTAAAAATGTAACAAGCGAATTCCTTGAATTGATATCCCCAGTTTGTTTATGGATGGGTACAAATCCCTTGATATATGGTATAATCCTAAAAAAAATATCTAAGTGTAGGGTTATTGTTTTATGCATTGCAGTTCTCCTCATTGATATCTATACACACATGCAGTTTCATATTGAAATCTTGTATCTGAGAAATAGCCCGTAACAAATTTCAGTGACACAATACAACAAGAAATGTGTTTGTCAGAAACACTATGTCCCCTTCTGGGCCGCTTTGACATTTTTTTTACCTTGAAGGATGACCTTGACCTTCTGCCACTCAAAATGTGCAGCTCCATGAGATACACATGCATTCCAAATATGAAGTTGCTATCTTCAATATTGAAAAAGTTATGGCAAAATGTTAAAGTTTGGGCAAACAAACCAACGCACCAACAGACAGGGCAAAAACAATATGTCCCCCACTATAGTGGCGGGGGGCCATAAAAACAAACAAAGGTCAATAACTCTTATTTAAGAAAGTGTAGGGTTATGGTTCTCGGGCATGGTACTTCAGGGTTTTTTTGGCCCGATTGTATAGCCGAAATTCAGATTGTTTCAATGCTTTTGCTCTTTTAATTTGAATGATTAAAAAGAGTTATATCAAATTTAGTATTTCCCTTATCAGTGGACTTTTTGTGTGAAAAAAAAGGTTAATTAATTTATATTCCCAATTTCATTAAAAATGCAAATAAAATTCCCAATTCCAAACCCATGGGCTATCTTCCCAAAATGTGGAAAAACAAGAATATCAGTGAAACTGATGGATGCTCCCCAATGATGCGCTTTGTCAATCTATGTGTTAATAACCACCTAAAAAAATCTATTATCAGCCTCGGTGACCTTGACCCCAGTGACCTCAAACCTCATCAAAAGGTAGGGGTTTATGCAAGGTATGTACATGCCAAATATGTAAGAGATCGGTAAAATAGTGAAGGAGCTATGAGAAACTGTAACAAAAGTGTGACTGAAAAATGTATTATTAGCCTCGGTGACCTTGACCCCAGTGACCTCAAACCTCATCAAAAGGTAGAGGTCCATGCAAGGTACCTACATGCCAAATATGAAAGCGACTGGTTAAGTATTGAAGGCGCTATGAGAAACGGTAGCAAAAGTGTGACAGAAGGAAGTCTATTATTAGCCTTGGTTACCTTGACCCCAGTGACCTCAAACCTCATCAAAAGGTAGAGGTCCATGCAAGGTACCTACATGCCAAATATGAAAGCGATTGGTTAAGTATTGAAGGCGCTATGAGAAACGGTAGCAAAAGTGTGACAGAAGGAAGTCTATTATTAGCCTCGGTGACCTTGACCCCAGTGACCTCAAACCTCATCAAAAGGTAGAGGTCCATGCAAGGTACCTACATGCCAAATATGAAAGCGATTGGTTAAGTATTGAAGGCGCTATAAGAAACGGTAGCAAAGTGTGACAGAAGGAAGTCTATTATTAGCCGCGGTGACTTTGACCCCAGTCAGTCTTCGAATTAGCCTATAAGCCCGAAGCCCGAGTCGATTCTTGGGCCGGTCGGTCGATCCTAAATGCTAATAAAATAGCCCGATCGGTCGATTAAATATTTGAGCGTCATATCAATAACCTGATTTATACGCGTTTTTAAGAAGCACGTTTAAATTTGCTATTTAAATGCCTAAAATGACGTTTTAAAGCATGCGGCCGCCATTTTTCTAAACTGTCGTGTAAGCATCCGGGTATGTTGCTATTTAAAGTAATGATGCAATTGACGCCCAACCAAGATGAGGTTATTCAAACTGAACATGTGTAGATCACGTTCCGGGATGTTCGCGCATCGGGCACTTCGTAATGTTTTAAAATAATGACCAATCTAGAAGCGTATTTAATTTGAGAAGCGTTTTCCGAAAATGTATTTATAATTCATGAAAAATGGACAAGTAATTTTTTCAATAAAAATTAAAGAGTCTGTAAGGGATATTGTACGCATTGGGTTAAAACAAATTGATACTTATTACAGGTAGGTTTCCATGTGTTTTAATCAATTATTTTTGCGCATTAGAATAAGTTTTTTTAATGTATTATTAATAATTGTAGTACTTTCGTTTATTCTGTAATCTCGTTCTGCTACGTGACCTATTTTGCTACTTATAATCTGTTTACAAATATACAATACTTTTCACGGTTGACACATGCTTATCAAAACATCGGGAGTAAATTAAAGAAGCAGACATTGTCACTTGTAGATTGGGCAATTAACACACCCAGTGGCCTTTTGTTCTGAAGTCACATGCCGACAATTCAGAAATTCACCGGCGATTGTCCTAGTAATAATACGATAATAATCTGTTATTTTAATAGGCTGATGTATTTTTGAAGTTTTTCGGATATTTTTTAAACATGATAATAATTCGCTTTAAAATAAAACAAAACACCGGTCAAACTGATTAATGGAATCATTGAATGAGAACATGTGTAATAATAAAGTTACAATAAACAGCATAATTATCTGGTGCATTTTGTATAAAATGCATTTCAAAAGGAAACATTATACCCTTTATTACTGTAATCACATGCATCTGTTTTTACTAATGGAAGTAGATTTTCTGATTGTTAATAACTATTTTGGTGTTCCTGGCCAAAAAAGTCATAAGATTTAAATTGACCTCCTCGGGCTATTGAACATGTCTTCGGGCTATTCAAAATTCCATCGTATTAGCCCGAAGGGCTATTTGGCTAAAATATTTAGCGTGAAGACTGACCCCAGTGACCTCAAACCTCATCAAAAGGGCAAAGGGCAATAACTATTATTTAAGAAAGTGTAGAATTAAGGCTCATGTGCATGGCACTTCTCCTCATTGATATCTATACACTCATGAAGTATCATGTTGATATCTTATGTAGTTTCTCTGATATAGACATGAAAAGTAATGTGACTAAAGAACGGATGGACAACGCCAATTCTATATCCCTTCGCCTTTGGCGGAGGATAAAAAGCATTCAATAAGTATTTACAACCAGAGATATACATATGTTTCCTTTCATGCGTTAAGAAACACACTTCTACATCAAAATAACAAATATAATTATAATACCAAAGTAAGATTTACCGTTTCAGATCGTTTGCGTTTTCCAGCAAGGGCATTTGCAGGGCTTGAAGACGTCTGAGTGGGAGTGAAGACTTTCTTCTGCCATCGCGATCCACTACGTTGCTGGGTCAGTGGGGTGGAGCTCTCAGCAGATGTCGAGATTGGGGCTGAAGAATTCTCTGTTGTCAACTCTGTAGAAGATGATGAAGTGGCAGCAATTGGGGTGATTGATTCTGTCTGAGTTATTGTCACGTCAGTTTTAGGGGCTGTAGGCTGGGATGGAACAGGCTTTTGTACTGGTGTAGATGGCTTAGACTTTGGAGTTTGTGCCTTGGAAACTCGAGCCAGGGTCTTGGCAGCCACTTTAGATGAATTGGCCTCCTTTGATTGTGGTGGGTCTGTTTTGGTTTTGTTTACAACCACTGGTGTGGTGGATGGAGTTGCCTTTTTGGACTTAATGTTTGCGACAGTTTTCTTTTTTTGCTCTTGTTCATTATTTGTCTATAGGATGAAAAAACATATAATTATACATGAATTGTGGACCAATACTGCCATCAAAATTAGGTGTTTAACAAAGTTTAAATAAAAAAATATTCATGACTGAAAGTAAAGAAGGTAAAACAACTCCTGAAAAATCAAAATAGATATCATGGGGCTGGAAGGCCCCCAGGGTTTTTTTTAGACAAAGGGGAAGACGTTGGACGCTGGGTGAAAGGGGAAAATAGAGGGTGAAAGAGACATATTTGGGGAAAAAATAAAAACTGTTTTTATGCTTTTTTCATAATATAGTACGTTTGACAAGATTAAATTGAAATAGAATTGAGATATTATAATCATGAGACACATCTTTATATAAAAAAAAAAAAAAAAATTTAATAGGGGGAATTTTTTGGTCTTGAAAGGGGAAAAAACCAGCATAGTTTGGTGGGGGAAGACACCGATATTCGGCGTCTGTTATATAATGTAAAAAAAACCTGGGCCCCATTGTTGAGTCCAGTGTGACCTCCCCAACCCTCCACGAAGCTGCTTGAAAATAGAATTTTAGATCATTATTTGATGTTTCTGTAAAGAAAATGACTTTATCTGTGTCATTTATGCGCAGAATGTCGTAAAATAGAATTTCTTTGATAACAAACCCCTCTTAACCAGACACCAGTTACAGACAAATTAGTTTATTATCACTTATCTGGTAAAGAGCTTTTAAACTGGTGTCTATATTGACCACTGCTATCGATTTGAATAGGATTACTTGTTTTAGAGAAGCAACTTTTAAAGATTTCTAACATTTAAATAGAACATTTTTGCCCACTCCCAATTTTCTCTTAAATTCTGGATGACTTGGGAAATCAACCTCTGGGGCTTAAAAAAATCAGGAACTTAATAAGGAGTGTTACCACTCAATGCAACAAGAGGGCCAAATGCTCAAGGTCCCTCACCTGAGTTACTGTCATGTCAGTTTGAGGGGCTGAAGGCTGGGCTGGAACAGGCTTTTGCACTGGTGTAGTCGGCTTAGATTTCGGAGTTTGAGACTTGGAAACTCGCGCCAGGGTCTTGGCAGATAGTTTAGATGAATTTGATTTTGGTGGGTCTGTTTTGGTCTTGTTGACAACCTCAGGTGTGGTGGATGGAGTTGCCTTCTGCACGTTCTGCTGACTTTTCTCGTTTTGCTTTTGTTCATCAGTTGTCTTTACGATGAAAAAAAAATCATTATTATATATGACTAGTGGACCATTGAAGCAATTTAAATTCAACTAACAAGTTTCCTGTTGGCAACAAGTCAAGTTACCTGTCAATTATGCTTGCAAACAAGCTTTACCCTGCTTGACCTTTAGTTTAACCTTGACCTTTTCCAAGGGTTGACACACCTCCTCATGGAGAAGAATTTAGGAAAATAATTTTTAAATTGCATGATGAATAATGTAGTTACAGTCCAGACGAGATGTTTTTACCTTTGACCCCTAAGTGTGACCTTGACATTTGAGGTAGGAAGACAGCTGTTACTGGTGACAGATAAATCATTAAACAAGAGCTTTCACCATAGGATGACTTATGCCCCCTATAAACGCTTTATAGAAGTTATGAGCTTTTTTCGAAACCTAAACGTAGATTTCGAAACCTAAACACGGACTCTAAGTTCAAGGTCAGGGTCACAGGGGTCAAAATTTTTGTGCGAATGGAAAGGCCTTGTCCATAAACACATTCATACCAAATATGAAGGTAACATCTCAAGGGACATAGAAGTTATGAGCATTTTACGAAACCTAAACACAGATTTTGAAACCTAAACGCGGACCCTAAGTTCAACGTCAAGGTCACAGGGGTCAAAATTTGTGTGCGTATGGAAAGGCCTTGTCCATAAACACATGCATACCAAATATGAAGGTTACATCTCAAGGGACATAGAAGTTATGAGCATTTTACAAAACCTTAACGCAAAGTGTGACGGAAAGACGGACAGTCCGATCACTGTATGCCCTCCTACCGGGGGCATACAAATTTCATGACTAGTGTGTTAGTGACAGTAGGGGTTATCATTCTTATATAACAAGTGGCCTTCATGCAGTTGACTCCTTAATAAAAATTTACACCAGCTTTTTCATTACCAATATCATAAATCTAAGTGACACTTCCTCCAAAAATCAATAGGCTAGGGTTTCTTCCCAATTAGAACAAGAGCTGTCTCCATCGGAAGACATATGCTCCCAAAAAAGGCTTTTTCGAAACCTAAACGCGGACCCTTAGTTTAAGGTCAAGGTCAAAGGGATCAAAATTTGTGTGCGTATGGAATGGCCTTGTCCATATACACAGGCATACCAAATATGAAGGTTACATCTAAAGCGACATAGAAGTTATGAGCATTTTTCGAGCGGAAACCCAATTTTTTGATGATTCAAGGGCCATAACTCAGAAGTGCCTGGGTAAATTTGGCTGATTATCGAACTTCACCTAGATTTTATTGCCTTACACATTTTAATGAAGTTTGGTGAAGATCCGATGACAATTACTGGAGTTATTGAGCGGAAACGAGAAAAAACTAAATTTTTCAATGATTCAAGGGCCGTTACTCAGGATTGTTTTGCTCAATTTGGCTGATTATCAAACTTGACCTAGATATTATGACCTTATATATTTTCATGAAGTGTGGCGAAGATCCTATGACATTTGCTCGAGTTATTGAGCGGAAACGAGAAAAAACACAATTTATCTATGATTAATTTAAAGGGCCGTAACTCAGGAGTGTCTATGTCAATTTGGCAGATTATCAAACTTGACCTAGATGTTATTACCTTACACATTTTCATGAAGTTTGGTGAAGATCCTATGACATTTGCTCGAGTTATTGAGCGGAAACGAGAAAAAACACAATTTTATGATGATTTAAGGGCCGTAACTCAGGAGTGTCTGGGTCAATTTGACCGATTATCGAACTTGACCTAGATGTTATTGCCTTACACATTTTCATGAAGTTTGGTGAAGATCTGCAGTGTTCGACATTAACTTATCTGAGTAAGGAGTCCAAGGACTCCTAACTTTTGAAATTTAGGAGTCCGGACAGATTTCAAGGAGACCAACAATTAAGACACTTTTATCTATCATATTTTTGGCCATTTACACAATGTCAATCCATGAAATGTTAAATTTGTATTGCATGTTTGTTTTTAGATCGAAGTTGTAAGTGACTGCTGTTCAATATTTGTTTTATCACATTGCAAAATATTTAACGCATTCCAGTAATATTTAAGTTAAAAATTTACTTAATCATTGTAAGATTTCAACAAATACTATTTTCTATTGTGCATTATGATTGCTTGTTTAACCTTGACATTAGGGTTAAAAAACATTATCAGAGCCTTCTGTTTTGTTAGACTAGTGTGATAGTTACTAAATCACATCGTAAGGTTGTAACAACCCTATATTTCTCATTGCTTTATATATATCCTTTATAATATTTTCAAGAACGTGGAAATTGGGAAACGCAATATAATTATATTTTTATTGTAATTTCATCATTGGGTTTTTACAACATGAAAACATGTTTAGACAATATTTTGAATGCAAAGCACAATTTCCAAGAGGATTACACCTTGTTGCAATCATCAGTCTCTTAAGTAACTTGCCACGATTTATCGTGGAGGAGTACACCATAGGAACCGATTAGTGTGGTTGGTATGACAATGCCTACAAACTGCAATAAACGACTGAAATCATCTATTGATAGTGACACGGGTCATTCACGCTCAAATGATTCACAGCCGGTCCGATCTTCAGTACCTTGGAGCCATAACACGTACAATGTGTACACAAATTTGGATATTGTGATGATTTTGATAGTAATGAGAAACTGTATGGCGAAGCTCATTTACTACAGCAAAAATATCAGTGAAAAAAAAGGCCACGATCGTTTCATAGTTTGCATGTTCCCTTATTACTACATGCACGGACAGTGACAGGGAACCAAAATACTTTCGGATTCTTTTTTTTTTGTCCATGTCTTCAAGCAGAATGATTTGTGGCACATTTTTCGGATCCACAAAATTTGATACATTCTGATCTTGCGAAACAAACAAGGAAATCAACTGATTTTTTTTTAAATTCAAAGATGATTTTAAAGGAGTCCAACAGACTCCCCTGACGCAAAAACAAGGAGTCTGAGTCTCATTTTAAGGTGTCTCGAACTCCCGGACTCCCGTTAGTGTCGAACGCTGATCTGATGACAATTGCTCAAGTTATTGAGTGGAAACTAATCTGGACAGATGGACTAACTAACCAACTAACGGACGGTGCGATTTTAATATGCCCCCAGAACCTATGTTCTGGGGGCATAAAAAGAACACCACTGAATTGTGTTTTTTTGGGCAAAAGGGTGCGAGGTAATTGGCCAGAAAGCTTCCCTTTGTCCAAAAAAAAAATATGCAAAAGTATGGTGTCATAGAATCTAAAACTTAACATTTTACAGTGTTGTCATCTTATACATCCAAATATTAATATGCCATATATGAGTCTGGTTTTTCCGTCCAGCACTTTTTAGTTACGTCCCCAAAAAACATGTAAAATATAAATTTAATGAATGTATTTGAAAATGTTGTGGCCATATAAGATTAACATAAAACTTGTTGATAAATATCATAAAACTACCAAGTTCTACCCTGTTAGTACAAAAATTTGTAACAAATACATGCGGATTCTGGACAGAAGTATACCTTTTATAGTGCCCATGAGTTCCTGTTTCCATCACTCTACAAAAAAAACTTGGGCTACTTACCTTTATTGCAATATAATCAATAAAGGTTATTTCTTGGATATAAAACTTAAAAAGGCACAAACCTATACAGTTTTCAGTCAGACAATCATTTTTTTGGGGGGAATGGTGATGTAACAGTTCGTATCCAATATGCTACATCTTGAATTCAGATCTCAAACTGTTTTTACATAACTAGTGTAGCGTCTACATATGTTATGATACAAACAACGATGAGGTCGAAACACTGTGATGACGAATCAATGTCGTTTATTTCAACGAGAATATTTTAAAATTTCGTATACAAATCATGTTTGCTAAGTGGTGTCCAATCTGTTACATCATTGACTTTAAACCAATATAATTTTCTGTTTTTGAAAAATGCCTTAACATATTTTTTTTCTTCGATTTATTAAATCGTAGGACTTAACACAAATTCAGCGCTGAACTAACTACATGTATTTGTGGTAAACACACCATCTTAAAATTCACAAAATGTTGGACATGAAGCTAGTTATGATGTAACCAAAAAGTGCTGGACGGAAAACCCAGGCTCATATTACTTGTTTAGTTTAAGGTTAAAAACCCCATTGAAATATTGTTTATTAATTACTTTTTTATTATATGATACCTTGCTCTAGGCATATTACTTACATTTTCATTTGCAGAGTAGTACTTCTTTAACAGTGCAATCAGTTTTTCTTGCTAAAAGGAAACAAATAAACACATGATTTGTCAAATAATGAGCTCCATCTTCAAGATAAGTTAAACATGACTGTTACAAAACATTGTACTATATAAAGTGCCATACATTAACAGTGATTTTTTTCGCCTTATATTTTACAGCCTGTGCTTTTTTAATTGGGAAAAAAATGCGATAACAGGCAATTGGAAAAAATAAATATTATAAATTACAGTATACCAATTGTTTATAAAGGCATGCTTTCTAAAATTTATTCTTGAAAGTGCTAGGGAATTAAATTGCTGTATTATAAACTCAATAAACCAATTACTGATTTTATTGGAAAAGTTTGGCATATTTTTGGGGAAATTTTGGTCAAATTTTTGAAAAAAATGCTACTTTTTGCATTTGTGAAACAGCCTTTTTTACTTTTTGCAATTGGGAAACAGCCTGTAAGAGGCTGTAATTTTGGGCTAAAAAATCACTGATTTTATAACTGTTCAGGCTAAAAACAGGGCAACTCTAACAATTCAGTAAGACATTTGACAAGGATAATTTTATTACCAATTAAATTCTTTTTCTGCAGAAACGAATAGGTGAAGATCTGTAAAGTTTATAGTACACTTTTCTGTAGAATATCTTATTAAAAGCATAATAAATTTATTTAAATATAATCAAAAAATTAAATTACATGATTTTTTTTTAATGTTTATTCAATAATCTATCATCATACAAGGTGTTATAAAAAATGACATCCAAATAATATTAAAAACAAACCAATAAAAAACACCTTTGTAAGATTGGCAACTGCAGTCACAACGGAGGATACTTCACTGCTTTACATTCCAAGGTCGCCATTAACAGTATTCCGATTATACAAGACAAAATAAAGGCCAGGACAACTTATAGAAATCTGTTAGTTCCACGGGACAAAAGAAGAAATGTCAAGGTCTTCTTTGAATGAAATAAACTAGCCGGGAAATAAGTTAAAAAAATCCAATAGCATTTCCTTTAAACACCTAATGTTGACATTTAAACAAAAATGCACATTAATATCTCTATAACTGCCTTCATGACCATACCATACTATTTAAATGGGAGATAAATGGTGTAGTTAAATTCACAACAGTGCTTTGATCAGTTCCCTTAAGTCATACCGAAACTTAAGCCTGCACAGTTATATTACATGGGGGGGGGGGGGGGGGGGGGGGGGGGACATACTGTACATTTTGACCTAACACTGCTTATTGTTTAAACAATAATATTCTCACTTAAGTTATTGAATTGTTGGGTTGTTTTCTACATTCATTCATAACAGTTGACACTATCAATAAGTTTTTTTGTTCATACATGAATGTTTGTTATGAACAGGGCTTTTCCCAGACCATTTTAGTGCACAGGATCTGGGTGCTTTTAGTCTGACTTGAACAGGACATGCCTGAGAAACTAAAATAGTACACTACGCGACCCGTGATTTTTGCCTAATTTGCGAAGTCAAGGCGGGCATTTTGCTTTTTGGGTGGAAAATCACCGCGATTTCACGTGACGTCACTCCGACGTCGCGCGAGAGCAAGATAATCTTCGCGCTAAATCCCCTCAATGTTGTGGTGATTCGCTGCGATTCGCCGCAATCCGCCGTGATCGCAGTGACAACGATGACTCGCCAATTCATGCATAGAAACCGAATCGTATCGATAACTTTATACATGTACATAGCGCTTGTAATGTTCACTATTATCCAATTATCCAACATAAAAAAAAAATATGTCGGTAAATATGTTTGAGAATTTCATTAAAACAACCATATGACTACGCCATTTTTGGATTATTGACGCAAAGCGGCAATAATACACAGTAGCCAATCTTCAGCCTAATTTGCATATTACTGCAAACTTCGGAGCACTTCTGTCTACGCCGCAGAACTAACTCTCTGTTAACGCAATTTGACGATAAAAGCCGTTACCGAGAAAAAGTATCCGAATGAACTATAATCGATTCACACAGGCGATATTTTGTTTGTATATCTCTTTTTAATACTTTCCTATTGTTGTGAAAATGTTAGTACATGCGCATTGAAAATGCACGGAAATAGCCGATATGAAAATGCACGGAAATAGCCGATCATATCGGCTATTTCCGTTATTTAACGGTGAATAGGTTGTCAAATAGTGCGGGGTTAACATGTACACAATGTCTTGCTAAGCTTTTCTTTTTGAGGATATGTAGTAACAAAATGACAAACCCAATTATTTTTTAACGTTCAGTCTATCTAACGGTCACCGGGTCAAATCTTAGAAAATCCTAACAACCACAGAGGCACAATTTTAATCCAATCTTTATGAAACTTGGTCAAAATGTTTGTCTATGAAATCTGTGTTATATGAGGTAAAAAAAAAACTAGGCCTAAGAGTCAAATCTTAAAAAATATTATAACCCACTGTAAATGCCACAAGTTTGATCCAATCTTCATGATACTTGGTCAATTTGCCTCATATGATACTTTGAACTAGTTCGAATCTTGGTCTTGTGGGGTCAAAAACTAGCTCACATGGTCAAATCAAAATAAAGATTTACATGAGCGTGCCACAAAAGCCTCTTCTGTGTATGCAGCAGCACGCAAACGCGCGTAAGTAAAATACGTGTTCTTCACCAGCTGGTCCGAGACTAGTAACACACTAAACATCGCAGTGGCGAAGACAGGGTTCAGAAACTTGAATGTTTTTCTAAATGAACTTAGTTTCCTTTTGAATCAGGGCCACGTTGTGAGATTTCATGTCAATAATCCACCAGTACTTTCAGTGCTTTGATTCAGAAGTGTAAAGAGTACAGCGCATAAAGTGGGACACAGCTTTCATTGGACGAGCGAATTTAAATTTAGATTGAATGCAATACGATCTTAGCAAAAAACGTGTTATTGCGTCATACGCCTTCATGTCAAAAACGTGTTTCCCGGGGACTTTCTGATTACGGGTAAAAATGAAAGTGAATATATATATTTTAATTACACTGCGTTAGCATATAAATAAATCGTCTGGATTACTTCATTTATGTTTCTTTCACGTACTGCTCTGATAGGAAATACATGAAATAAACAGTAACTCGCGAGTTGTTCACACCTTATTGAGACATTATAAACATTAATATATATATATAATGCTAATAAAATGCTTAATTATGTAGACAATCAGTTATAATTTTTAATAATATTACATTGAATAAAGCATGTTAATTTGTTTCGGTTTAAGTCTTCCGAATTTAATGTAGCTAGATTTATATCGTTATAAGCTAAGAAACGATTTTAAAATCGTAAGGTAATTATCGTAGGTCATTAATTATAGGTCAATAATTATCAATAGGTGCCAATACGTATCATTTTACACCATATGTGGGCGTTCTACTAATCCGTTATCAAAACAGATGCCGCAAACTGTGAATGACCATTGACACTTGGATACCCGGTCTGATTAGCGCTTTTTTTCTTTCCACTTCTTATATTTAAACATTGCAAAAAATTAGTTTAAGAGGAAATTAATAATATATAATAAAATATTATATACATAATAATATAATTAAGAATAACGTTGTTCAAAGATATTGTGTGTGTGCTCTCTTGACGACATTTAATGTTATACGATAGGAAGCCTTACCACAACACGCACACAATGACAACACACAATAAATTAACACTCGTGAAGAAATACGTATAATTTACACGATTTAAAAACATTTCAAGCGCCAAATAAAGTCCGGTATACTTTTCAATAAAATGAGTAAAAAAAAGCTACTACTATAGACAACTTTGACACATAAACGTTTTATATAATTCTCAATAAATAACACCCTCATTACTCATTTGTTACTCTTTTAGATGCAAACAGTTCAGAGAAAAAATTTCTTAAACGGATAATTCCTACGTGCTTATTAGCGATAATTATGCCGACTTTGATTACAAAGTTGCTTTTAATTAAAAAACTGAAACATCTATTACTCAAGGGAAAATATTGTGACTAACGAACAATTCATACTGTATGCGATAATTCGCGATAAATTTGTTGACTTGATTATAAACTTAACGGCTTTGAAGAAGACTAATAACAATGTTATGACTATTTAATAGTGCTTATAGGTGTCTATCACAACCGTTGTGTATATTTGTTAATGCAGGATCAACATACACAATATCCCGGACAGAGAAAAACAATTAAATATCTGGCTTATTTCGCATTTGCGACACATGTTCTAAAATTTTATTGCAATTTATATAGTGAAACATATGTATATTTAAGTTTTTTTGAGCATTTTATATAAATTCATAAATATTTGGCAAAATTGTGCATACCCACAAGTAGTTTCGATTTATTTTCAACAGAAATGCGTTTGGTTGGATTGAAAAAAAATCAATACTGTGCCTTCAGTCCTGATCTGCCCTCTTGACCGTGTCATTAAGGTTTCACCACAATGAAACCTTACTACGAAGTGGGTCACCTGACGTGTCAGTGTCCGCAACGCCATTGTAACACAGTGTACACTAAATCCAATATGCACAAATGTTCACTACACTTTAATTTGTGAATTTTTATCACGCAAAATACACACTTACAAAAATATAACGTATGATATTCCAGTCAGACACGATACTTGCAAACACTTAAATGATAGAAGTAAAACAGAATACCTTGACTTATATAGTTTTTTTGTTGTGAGAGACCATTTGAGTAAACGCCGAAAAATATGTGCATATTGTTATTTTTTGTCAATGCCCTTTGATCTATTCTCGCACTTAATTGGCAGCACCATTCTGTTGTTCCTCTGATTGTCACATCTTTTCTCAGTTTGTACAAGTACAAAGAGTGCCAATTAGACGCTAGAACAAACACTATCACACGCTGGAGAGTACACAAGAAAGTATCAAATGTTGAGATTTTTTTCAAGGTGTGAAAACACAGAGAAATGCATGTACATCGATTCATCAACAACTTTATTGAACTATGCAAACGCTAAGTGTTACGTTGATATACGCCTTTTTTCAGCACAACAAACACAATGTTTAATGGCTTTAATATATAGGCAATGATGTAATAACATCAACAACATATTATATTACACAATGCCATGTTAACATGTAATAAAAAATAGAACAGTAATGTATTTCCGGCAAATCAAACATTGTGAATGTATGTACAACGCTCGGAAAGTAACGCGAGTAACATGAGTTATCTGCATTGGAGCCTGAAACAGAAAATAAATAATTATAGCATAATTTAGTCCAAATAATTAAACGTAATCTACATGAAACTTTCAAATGCAAGTGTCACTTTAACAATTTTCCGTTTCTTAAGGCGCGAATCTTTTGCTAAAAACTGATAACAAAAGAGCAACACATTATAATTCTTAATGATATACAAAGTAAGTCTAACATAATTAATAACGTCAATAAACACACACGCCAAGATCAAAGTTAAAATGGAAAACTAATCTCGCATTCCACGTAAATTACCAAATTATTAGTTTCGTCTAAATCAAATACTATGTATAAAGAAACAGGTATTTATAACCGACCAATGACGTAACACTATGCAACTTTCAATTTACACAGTGCTTTATGGCAACAATATGGAATTTGAACAGTGGTAGTGTTTTCAGGCCTGGAATATCATTACTTGTAAGTTTTTATAAACAATCTTCTAATGCAATTAGTAAAATAATGTTTATATGTTATGTTCAATAATTATTGTGCGCTGTTATATCAATTTTCAGCCGTTAAAGCTTCCGACATGACTTCATGTCTTAACGGGAGTATTTTAGCTAATACGTCCATTGTATACAACAACAACAAAAGCTTTATTATTGCAATATATAATGCTAGTGTACATATATATGTTACATGTAAATGTACATGTAAGTGTTACCGTCAATGCAAATTGCGAAAAAGGGGGAGTCACGGCGGTTCGCGATGATTTGCGCTGATTCGCGCTGATTGCGCAACAGCGAGATACATCGCGCGACGGTCGCCGAGACATCACCCAAATTTTCTTGTCGCTCGGAAACACCGCGATTTGTCACGATGCATCGATTGCGGTGATGCGTGAATCGCGGCAAAAATCACGAGTCGCGTAGTCTATTTCACTTAGAAACACAACCAGGTAGCTGCAAGTTTCCAAACTTCTCCACCAAGACCACCATACTATTTGAATCAACACAAACAGAATCCCTTTCTTCTTCAATTGCCACAGAAAACTCGTACAGCATACTATCTAAAAGTATTGATCGCCCCTAAACAGCATGCAAAGCAGCTCCTCATCCTGGTTCACCATGGCATACGTCTTCGCAAGTAAGGAATTCCACCAAAGGCAGAATCAGGTACCTGCACTCCCTCCACAGCATTCTTGTCATCAAATTACTAAGTATGCAAACTAAGAAAACTGAATTCTGGCTACTCCTGAAGGAAGTAAAACCTGACAGTAATTGGCAGTGAAACATGGCTGCACCAGGGTATCTATGAAAGGGAAATAATCCCTGGATATCACTTCATATCTAAAACGGATAGAACGTACAGCCACCATGGAGGGGGCATGGTTGCGGCAAAGGACAGCATCATTGGTACTGAAAGCAACATCACAACCAACAATGAGGTCTGTGCAGCCTTTTTTGAAAGGCCGGTAGTCACACGTATATAATTGGCTCAGTCTACCACCAGCCTGCACAGGCCAAGTATACATGGAAGAAATGTGCCTTAAGATCAAAGAATCACATCTTAACTACCCTAAATCTACAGGGGTGGCGAAATCAAATGTCCGAGTTGCCTGAGTCGTACATTGGCTTGTCTGGGCAACTGATTTTTTTCAATTAAGTTGTCCGTGGACAACAAGTTTTTTCAGGGCCCTCAATCTATCAAATCTGCCGCCGATTTTCGGCGGCAGTCCCCCACCTGAAAAGTATACTTTTTTCCCCTTTTGGGTGGAAAAATTCCCCCTAAAAAAAATAAAAAAAAAATTTTTTTTTTTTTTTTTTTTTAATAGAAAGATGTGTCTCATGATTATTATATCTCAATTCTATTTCACTTTAATCTTTTCAAACATACTAAATTATGAAAAGTGCAATGAATATAGTGCAAACATATAGAAATGAAATAATGAGAGAGTAAGTAACAAAATCCCCCTAAAAGGGAAACGCCGCGAAAATTCCCCCTCCTAAGGGCTGCTGACCCCTTCCCCCAAAGTAGTGTGAGGGCCCTGTTTTTAAAAGTCAGGTCCAGGTATACAACAAAATACATTGTATTAAAGCCGTAATTAAGTTTTACAAAACCGGATGTTGACATGCGATTACATTGTCAGAGCTATTTGCGGAGCATTCAAGCTAAAATACGGGCACTCTCCTGCGCAGTGATCTCCCTTATTCTATAAGAGACGAGGAGCGTGCCGCATTTTAAACATTCGGCCCGACTGTTAGACAGTGTACAGACTGGTTTCTTCATTTTAAAAATCAGACGGAAATAAAAAGTATCAAAGTAAGATAATCAAAACACGGTCTACCTTGTTATTTAAGACGACTTTAATGGTAAAAATGGAACATTTAGTTTTTTAAATCTTCAACAACGGAGCAGAAACCCGAAGCTTTGAGCAGTCCACCTCCCAAAAAAACTAAGAAAGATTAGGATAAAAAATATAATCTTTTAAACGCACCAGAACTTTTCAAGAAACTTGGCTCACAGATTTTCAATTGTTACCAGTTGATGATAATCAAATTGCTACCAGTAGCGGCGCAGAGCCTCAGTCTGATGAGGTCGACATATTGAACTAGTTTAATTTGTTAAGATTACAATGTACTTATGTTCAACACACGTTTTAATAACACTAGCTTTGCAAGATATTTTAGAAAGTCTTTATATTTTTTATAATATACTGCTATAATGAATGTACTATAGTAATACAACTACAAAAAAAACTAGCAAATCATACTCATTTTGGTATATTCCACATTGTTTTACATTAATCAATAAATGCGTTTATAATGATTATAAACATTAACGGACAAAAAAAGTGCAAATCGAGGGCCCTGATCAGCCACAAAACAAGCCAATATAGAATGTCTCAAACAAACTGCCAATAAATTCTCATCTGAATTTACTACCAAATTTAACAAGACAACACACTGACACATGGACTCCCACTGGTCCAATTTCAAGGAATTATGAATGACAGCCATTAATAGCAATTTACCATCCAAAATGACACCAGCTAGATTCATCTAATCTTGGTGATTGCAATAATACAACGCCCAGCTATTTACCCTCCGGGTTGCTGGGAGTTGCAAATGACAACCTGATTTTCCATAGAAACTCGCCGCCCAGAATCCGGGCGGAAGTTTAATCAGAAATATTAGCCACATAAACTATTTTCTGGCATAAATAAACACAAATAGATCGTAAATATATCCATTATGGGCAAATAAAAACAACTTACATGATATTTTATGCTCGCATAATATTGATATTAATCCAAAGTTTCAAACACGTCAACAGTTCTATTAAATGTATATGTTTTTGCAATGGACAAAGCCAATCCTAATTCGAAAATACGCTAGACTATCCAGGGGTGGCAAAATCAAATGTCCGAGTTGCCCGAGTCGTACATTTGCTTGTCTGGGCAACTGATCTTTTTCAATTAACTTGTCCATGGACAACCAGCCGGGTCGAGGAATACAAAAAAATACATTGAATTAAAGCCGTAATTAATTTTTACAAAACCGGATGTTGACACGCGGTTACATTGTCAGTGCAATTTGCGGAGCAATGAAGCTAAAATACGGGCACTCTCCTGCGCAGTGATCTCCCTTATTCTATAAGAGACCGGGAGCATGCTGCATTTTCAACATTCTGCCTGACTGTTAGACAGTGCACATACTGTTTTTTTATTTATTTTACAATCAGACATGCTGGTGACGTCACTAAGTTATTGTCACAAAGATCGTTTGTTGACAAATTGACAATCAGATGGAAATAAAAGTATCAAACTAATATGATCGAAACACGGTCTACCTTATTACAGACGACCATTCTATACATAGATGGTGACTTCACTATGTTATTGTCAGTAAGACCGGAGTGCACACAATGACAGACAACTTTAACGGTAAAGATGGAACGTTTTAAAGAAAATCTTCCTCAACAGAGCAGAATAATAATAACACTAGCTTTGCAAGATTTAAAGTTTGAAAAAGTCATAATATTGTTTATAATATACTGCTATAATTAATGTACCATGGAAATACAACTATAACTAAAACAAGCAAATACTACTCATTTTAATTAATTCCACATTATTTAACATCAGGCTTGGCGAAATTGGAAAAAAATATGCCGGTCATCCGGACAGGCATTTTAGAAAATGTGCCGGTCCGGAGAAAATTTAGCCGGACCGAAAAAAACAACATAAAAACGACATATTGGATGATGATCATCCAACGAAATATGTATCATGGCATCTTATTGGTTAAACTATACTTAACTGACCAATTATATCCATTTAGCCATTAAAACAACGTAAACTAAAGTAACAAGAAGTATTGAAAATAAAATTGCGGTTAACGGACACTAACTTGTACAATGTAAAATGATAACATTTTTGGAGTCCAATGGCGAGTGCATGTTATTAAGATATCACTAGAACATTGTTTATATTTAATAAACAACCTTTTTAAAGCCATGTTACATAAAAAATGCATTTTTTCATGACCTTATCTACTGGAAAAATATGTCAAAGCTATCAAGATCTTTTTTGTTAGAACGCAATTGCCGATATTGCAACTGAGTTTGAAGTAGGTGTTGTGTAACCAGTCAGATTTGCTAATTGTACGTAACAAACTTATTGCAAACATCAAAACAATGATGTAGAAAGGTGTTTGCTCTTCGAGTTTTCAACTTTGAAACAAATATGATTTGTTTGCATTCATTTCACATTTTGCCGCCGGTCGCCGTGACCGACATTCTGGTTAAACCTGTTGGACCAAATGGAAATCCGCCGGTCAGGACCGGCGGACCGGCAATTTCGCCAAGCCTGAACATTAATCAATAAATGCGTTTATAGTTTATATAAACAATAACGGACAAGTGTATTTCAGCATCGGACAAGTTAAATTTCTTAAATGGTTGTCTGTGGACAAGTATACTTTTTTGAGATTTCGCCACCCCTGCTATCTCTGGAATCCTCTGCGAGATCTCGTGTCTAATCTACCAATCGTAATATACAGACTATCTCTGGAACATCCGTAAGATAGATTGAAGCGGCAATTCAAAACTTCGCCTTTCGGTTTGATAACGGTTTTTGTATAAAGTTTTTGTTTTGAGTATTTCTCCACAATTCAGTGCAAATTGATATCGGTAATAACAGGTATTGTGTTTGTAACGATGTATTAGGTTGATTGAACTCGATTTTATAGACATACGTGAGACATAATTTTTTGACATGAAAAAATGGGTTAACAAGAAGAACTCTGAGCTGTACGTAACTATGTACTTATAAAAGCTCAGAGCATTCAAGAAGAACTACCAATCTTGGGTAAATAAAAATATATAAAAACAAGAGATGTGTTCGTCAGAAACACAATGCCCCCTATTAAGCCGCTTTGAAATAAAAATACTATTGACCTTGAAGGATGGCCTTGACCTTCCACCACTCAAAATGTGCAGCTTCATGAGAACGCCGCTTTGAATTAAAAAAAAAAAATTATGACCTTGAAGGATGACCTTGAACTACCACCACTCAAAATGTTCAGCTCCATGAGATACACATGCATGCCAAATATCAAGTTGCTATCTTCAATAGTGAAAAAGTTATGGCCAATGTTAAAGTTTTTGGACGGACAGACAGACGCTATATATTAGACAATTTACCTTGAAGGATGACCTTCACCTTTCACCACTCAAAATGTGCAGCTCCGTGAGATGCACATGCATGCCAAATATCAAGTTTCTATCTTCAATAATGCAAAAGTTATGGCCAACGTTAAAGTGTTTTTTTCGGATGGACGGACAGACTGACATACACACATACTGACTGACGGAAAGTTCAACTGCTATATGCCACCCTACCGGGGTCATAAAAATCCAACCAGAAAAAAAACGTGCATACAGACATATTAAGCCTGCAAATCCAACAACTCCCATGACAAAGAGCAATACAACAAGTTTTGCAAAAGCTCTAAATATAAGTGCAAGCAAGCTAACAACTCATATGTAAAAAACCTGACATCAGACAATCATGGCAAGAAACAATATTCTGTCATAAAGAGCAAGCACTGTGACACCGTCCAAAATAAAGGCCATCATACTCAGTCCCAACCATCCACTTCTCTGTTGGAACTGAGGGAGTTAGAAGGCTCCTAGGGACACTAGCTGAAATAATTCGCCAAGAGTCTGCCAAAGCAAAAATCATCAAAAGACTTTGGCGGCAATTTATATTGACTACTAGGGACACTTGACCCTCACAAAGCCACAGGACCTGACTTAATCCACACATAGATCTTCTTCATCAAAGATGTCCATATAGATATCACAATTGTGTACAACAGCACTCCTGCAAGATGGTGATGCTTTGCAAGAGGGGACATAGTTTACACTGTACATAATTAAAATATCTTAAGGCAGCATTACTTCTTATAAGTATTTTTTTAAAGAGAAGAAATTTTCAGAACAAAATAGAGGAAAAAAATAAAATATGGAACAAAGGAATCAGTTGACGGCCTGCTTTTGTGATTGATTTTGTTTTGTTAACGGAGTATGTCGCGAAATCATGTTGCATATTTCATTTAATTAATGCATTCTTATAAAATTATACCTTCATATTAGCCTTTATGCCTACGGACTTTGCCAGTTGCCGCAGCTCGGCATATTTCATTGATTCTAAATCTCGCATTGCTATTAGAACTATTATGTACAATAATAAAAGCTGAAACTAAAAACAGCGGCGAAAATATGTCAACTTCCGTCAAGTTGTTCAAATTTCGCACCGGAATTCTGATTGGTGAGATTTATTTCAACTAGAGTAGCTTCCCTTTAGCATTAGAACTGTCAAAACATAAAGTTGTCAACAGTGCCGTGTCTTGTAAAGTAAAATAACGTTTTTAACAAGTGGGATGCTTGAAAGACTGGATTTTTGGAAAAGTAGAATAGTTAAATATGCGTGAAGATAGTTCAGATGTAGGGTTATGATGTCATAGATTTCTTATTATTATACTTAAATTTATGTCGCCTGGTTAACTCACCTGTCACCAGCTTAGAACATTAAAATTAAGAAATCTTATAATTGAAGCTCTTAAAATGGGAAAAGTTCAAAACCAGGGCGCTATTGCCCCTAATGCTGCGGTTAATCAGGTTATGGGTCTGTACATCATTGTGTCATTCACAATTGCTTTGTCGTGGTTTCTTGGTGCAATGAACTGCTCGTTTCTGTGGGTTTTTGCAATGATATTTGGATTATTTATTGTTTGGAAAACACGTCTACGTGATGTTGTGGAGAAGAACTTGGAGTGGCACAGAGAACGTTTCCATAGGAAGCGAGCACTTAAGCAAGAAGAGACTACAGAGTGGCTTAACTTCCTTATCAACAGATGGTAAGAATGAATATTTAAGGCATAATGTTGTTGGTGATACTGATACAATCAACATTTAATTCAAAATAAAATATTATATTTTAGATAATGCATCTGAGATATTTCAGAACACGTATCATTATATGTGTAGCTAATCTTAGCCTAACATGCTCATGGTGAGCTTTGGTGGTCACCTGTTTTCAGTAATTCATTACCTCTCATACACAATAACATTGTGACCACTTTAGAAGTTGCATTTCAGTCCAATCATCATAACACTTGCTCAGAAAATTTGCTTACAAGATATTTTGACTGAGGTTTCAAAAATGGTTTCTATCACTTAAAAAACATCTCTGATAATATTTCTGCATATGGCTATTGTGAAGGCTTGTGAACACCCCAGATGTCAAGTTTTTATCCAGTCCTCATGAGACTTGCAGTGTCCATTCAAGAATGAGTGTTAGTATATGTGCAAGAAAATTCGCACACCTGTTATGCTTAAGTCTTTTTTAAAGATCAAAGCGTTATCGACTTTACCAAAATTTTGAGAGCGGATTTAGGATTGTTTGTCAATTGCATGTATTGCTTTACACAACTTAAGCCCGCCTCAAGGCAGAGCGTTGTTGTGTTGAAAAGTCAATTTTTGCCAATGAGAGCAAAAACTTTGAATGAGTGAAAATATTCGTAGGCAGTAAATAAATGCAGTGAAATCATGCAGACAACGCGTGACATAATTGCCATACGTGTGCGGTTTTGTGGCAGTTTGTTGGCTTTGTTATACCTATCACACTAAGCCCTACGCTTAACACCTCCAGGATGAAATCATGGCCATTTACTTAGAAAACTGATGTTGGCATCGGGGTGTAATTCTTGTGGAAACTGTGCAATTCATGCACAATTTTGTCAAAACATTTATTTTTAAATGAGCGTAATTAAATGTGTAATCCGAATCACACAACTGAAATTAAATGTTTACGCAACGTCAACAAATTCTTGCTTTAAGTAAACAGTGCTCATGTAATAAGTGTTGATCCGATGTTGTGGAAAAAAAATTGCGCAAAAATCATGCTGCATGTACAACGTCATGAAAACCTCATGCACATAAATAACATTGAATTATATTAAAATATGTGCGTAAGTCTAAGACTTGCGTAAGTTGCTTAGTAAAACAGTACCCAGAACAAACAGATATTTATGTAGGGTTTGCAAATGATTTGGTAGAGTGGCCATATCTGGTACTCCCTACGTTAGTATATGTGGGTAAAACTATGAAAATAGGGTCAAAATCAAAACAGTTTGTCAAATGCCTCCACAGGAGCAATCACTTTCTCAAGGAGAGGGCTTGGCTTAGAATTCAGTGGCAGGCAAACTTAGCTTGATATTATTATTATTTCGGACTGTTAAAAATATTAGAGTTATGTTTATAAATTACATAAAATAAAATTTAAAAAAAGGAAATAATGTGATCAAGTCACTTTGCTTTCCTATTCAAAATGCCTTAAATGGTTTTTATTGAAAAACTCATTTTTAATTCCGAGGTTAAGTTGGGTAATTTCTTCCTAATTTGTGTAGGTACCATGTAAACTGATTTGCTTTGTTCCACTACAAGTTGATCATTAAACCATTCATCATTTTCATATATTTAAACATATGTCTGCACATTTGAACTATTCTGTATATGAAAACTAGACATTTCTTAATAGGTCAGCTAGGTCAGCAATTTGAACTATTTCAGGCCTGATGGCTTTTGTTTACAAATGATGTACTACAGGTACATGTTATTCATAATTATAAGCAGTTTATGAAAGCTGTATACAAAATAAGATATGTTTAATAGTTTATGAAACATCTTTATTGCTGAACTTCAGCATGGTTATGGCATATTCGATTCTGAAAAACTTGAAGCTGCAATTTTAAATGTGTAACACAAAACTAAAATATGTTTAATATAATATTATGTTTTAATACAATTATAAATGATGCACCATAAACATTTTCTTTGTTCAAAGTTTGTATTTTCCTTCTGCTTTTTGAAAAAAATGTTTTTCAAAAATGACTTATGAATAGGGAATGGTATTTTGTCCTGTTTTCAGAGGGAAGATAAACATCTCTTATGCTCTCTTGTTTTCTTTATTGCACTTTTTGCAATGTTTTTTACTTTCCTACATGTAATTGCAAAATATAATGCATTTATCTGTAAATATATGCACATTTAATCTTGCTTGATCAATATTTATGTTCTTAAAATAAAGTTGTAAAGAAATGGTTCAGAAAAAGCGGGGGAAAAGGATTGAGGGTTTGCAGCTCATAGAATGTCTGAGATTTTTTATCGTAAATGTGTTTTTTTTTGCAAACTTTGATTTTTGGATTTAGGATACCATTACAATAGAAAATATGTGAAGAAGGATTAGAAAATGAACAATGTGGGTTTGTATTACTGGTATTAACCCATTTATGCCTAGCGTCTAGAAAAAAGGCCTTGGCAAACAGCGTAGACCCAGATGAGACGCCGCATGATGCGGCTTCTCATCAGGGTCTGCGCTGTTTGCTTAAAGGAATTTCTGTAAGAAATATTCTAAATAAAGAAATAAATATACTAGACATCCCTAATTTTGGAAATAAATTGATCCAGGTAAGAAGGATGGGAGAGTCCACTAGGCATACATGGGTTAAACCTTAAAGGGATCTTTTCACGCTTTGGTAAATTGACAAAATTGAAAAAAGTTGTTTCAGATTCGCACATTTTCGTTTTAGTTATGATATTTGTGAGGAAACAGTAATACTGAACATTTACCATGCTCTAATATAGCCATTATATGCATCTTTTGACGATTTTAAAACCTAAAAATTATAAAGCGTTGCAACGCGAAACGATTGAATAATTTGGAGAGTTCTGTTTTTGCCGTTAAATTTTGTGAAACTACGAAGATTATTTATAAGGTATAAAATACGTCAAAAATGTGTACACGGCGGAATAGCTCAGTAGGTTAAAGTGTTTTTACTTCAGGACTCTGGCAGGACTCCAGGGGTCACTGGTTCGAAACCTGCTCCGGGCAATGATTTTTTCCTTTTTTAAATTTTATTCTTGATTTTTTACTGGAGCTTTTACGATCCAATGTTTACATTTATCAATATAAAGCATTTAATGAATAAGTTAAAAAATGCCAAAAATCTGTGAAAAGGCCCCTTTAAGGAAGTCTGCCAGGTGTTGGGGCAGTTTTATTTGTGAAATCTAGTGAACACTACCTGCTAAGAACAGTGAAGTTCAGGTGAATGCCTGAGGGCATTTGGCCGTCTTGTTAATTTTAATTGATCTGATGTATATGTAGCCATCATGATCAACTTAATGACTGTAATTACAATGCCACCTAGTAAACCAGCCTCCACAACTTATGGCATGCAATTACAAATGGCCTTGAAAACATACACACAGACAACATTTACAAACCAAATTGATCCCAGCTGTCTTAAATGAGTAATTAAATATTATTCTGTAATTATGGGCCTTCAGTGTAAATGCAATTTGTCAACATTTGGTTCAACAATTAACATGATTAAGGAGACATTAATCACTATGTTTTTATAAGAATAATATAACAATGATGTCTGTAAAGATTTTTTTTTAAAACAACAATATTGATAACACTTGTGATTTTTGCTTTTGTTATTAAAAGCAGTGAACATTGGATTCCATGTTTCTTGACAGTAATTGTCCACTCAGTTCTATGAAGCAATATTTTGTCTGGTATGTCATCAATACAATCCATACTTGTTATTTGGCCATTTAAGAATAAAATATAACAGCATTAAAAAATATTTTTGCGTGAATAAATCAACCATCTTCTTACGGAGAAATCATAATTTTTTAGAGTTAATGACAGTCCCAGATTACCTATTAGGCAGAGTAGGCATCTGCCTATGGGTCCCAAGACTTTTAGTGGCACCATGAGACAGTGACAAATAAATTTTTTACTTACTTACCAGGGGTTTTGCAGCACTGTCTGCGCCTCTTGAAAACAGAGGCGTTCCCAAAGCAAACGGACCTGATCTCAAACTGAAATTTAAAAAAAAAATCCCAATTCCCCCCCCCCCCCCCCCCAATTTTTTTTTTTTAAAATATATTTTTGACAATGCTGGAACAGCATCGTCTAAGGTTTGATAACCAGTGAAAAAATTCTTCACAATGGCGACCTATGTAAAAGACCGAGCCAGTCCGATTGAGATAACTCGATTTTTCAGTTTCTTCCCTTGGCATTTGCCACTGCGTAGGAGATTGCTCGTTGATTTTCATTGATAACATTCTGCTAGCAGAGTTGTCGTTCGTGTTGATAAAGGTAAATATGAATAGAACAGCATATCCTGGGGAAACAGATTCAATAAGTGTATCAGAACGTTAATTTCAAATTAGTAATTTTACATCCATTTTATTTTTATGGACCAATGAAACAACTATATATTTAACCAGGATTTCCGAAGGAAAAAACTGGTTATTAGATTGGCGAATGCGGGCGGGCTGGCTGGCTGGCTGGCTGGCGGGCTGGCGGGCGGGCGAAACAAGCTTGTCCGGGCCATAACTATGTCGTTCATTGTCAGACTTTAAAATCATTTTGCACATTTGTTCACCATCATTGGACGGTGTGTCGCGCGAAATAATTACGTCGATATCTCCAAGGTCAAGGTCACACTTTGAGTTCAAAGGTCAAAAATGGCCATAAATGAGCTTGTCCTGGCCATAACTATGTCATTCATTGTGAGATTTTAAAATCATTTGGCACATTTGTTCACCATCATGGGACGGTGTGTCGCACGAAAGAATCACGTCAATATCTCCAATGTCAAGGTCGCCACGACTAAAAATAGATTTTTTTAAAAACAAACTTACAAAGGGGGTTAATTTTGTTTGTTCATTTCAAAAGTTCAGTTTTAGTTTTCTCCCTTTATCAGATTTTTTTTTCACAATGAAAACCTGGTTTTGTGACAATTTTGTCCCTTGTTTCACTATTTTGTTTGATATTTATTCTCGATTTAGTAAATAAATTGCGAATAAAAACATGTAAAATTAACTTTTTACGTGATCACAAAACTAAAGAATGCGAACAATTTCGAACCTGCAAATTGTAAACAATGCAATGCTATGATATATATAGATAAAACAACATTTCCTTGCTTAATTGTCCATCCCGCTAGCGCAGTGGTAAGGACGTTCGCTTTTTCACCTTTACGACACCGGTTCGATTCCCGCTCCCGGCGCAATGTTATATTTTGTCTGTTTTGTGGTCACCATTCCGGACAGGTGTTTTTTTCCGGATAATCTCATCCCCCCCCCCCCCCCCCCCCCCCGCAGCATTTGACCGTATAAAAAAATAAAAAGTATTTCAGTACAAAACAAAAAGCTGGAAATTGCAGCTATCATTCAAAATTCGTCCCAACTGTCGTCAATCTAATCTTATTAGGTAGGAGTGCTGGACACACTGGTCCCAACATTATGCAGCCTCAGCGCGGAGGTAACTCATTACCTTGGAAAAACACAAATACACACACTGGGTGCAGCCTAGGCACGTATAGACTCAAACAAGGCAACAAACTCAAGTGCGGGCACAATCATTTAAAATTTACATATTGAATACGATATTCTAACAGAAATTACACAACCACCTAAGTGTACATACCATGTTTGATATTTCGTTAGATTGTTAGAGTTCAGCATATACATGTATAAGTTCATTTCGCTATTTGTTAACTTATCCATATGTTCGTGGGCGAACTCGGATAGTCAAGTGCTCATACGATTGAGCTCACATGGTCCGGCTATGTGCTCATACCTACTTTCGAGAATCATCATGAAGGTATTGCCATACTTAATGAACAAGAATGTGACCCGCCTCACAGTTTCGCTCAATGGGTCAAGTTACCCACGGGTTCTACTTCCCCGTACCCCTAAACTTTTTTTTGTACAAAAAATGTATTGTACGCAAAAAAATTTGGTACCCAATTTTTTTTCGTACCCAATTTTTTTTATCGTACCCAAATGTTCGTATCAACATACACAATTGTGGTGATATAGATAAACTTAAATTGATGTTTTATATCCATCCTCCTCAAAAGCATCGTCACACCAGTACTGCCAGTACTTTGATTTAGAAAGAAGTGTCTTATGACTATTAGATGATTAATGTCCAGCTGATGTGTATCATACCAGCAAGCACTGCTGTGGTTGAGCGAGGATTCAGCACCATGAACCTGCTGTGCTCCCCATTACCCAGCACATTCACACAAACCAAACTTACTTATCTGATGCTTACCTGCATTGAAGGTCTAGATCTGAATGACAAAACATTGGAGGACCTGTGTGATGCTTTCAAAAACAGATAGCAGAGAAAAAATATGCTGTAAGTTGTGTGACTAACCAGTGTTTGTTTTGGTAAAAAATATCTGCTATAAGTTTTTGACTGTACAGTTCTTATCTCAGAGTGTAACTGTAACTGAAAAACAAAATTGCAGTACTTGAATAAACGTTGATCATGCCCTATATTGCATGTGTTTATATAAAGAAGACAAAATAACAAATAAAACAAATTTATTTGTTAAACCACTGACTTATTTAAGCATGATAAATTCACAATATTTTTCCAAAATGAGCTGTTTCATCAAAGCAAAAACCCCAAAATGGACAATTTTGTCAATAAAAAATTCCCAATTTGGTCAGACTCCTTTTTCCAAAATGGGCAGAAAAAACCCTGCTTACTTACCCTTATTTTATGACTTGGCAAATTCAATTAATTTATATCAATGTTAAGTTTTAACATTGACACATTCTATGTCTTTCCAGCCTTGGCAGTGGTAGTCTAATTTAGCCCTAGTGGACTCTCCCATTCTTCTAAATTGGATCAATTTATTTCCAAAATTAGGAATGTCTTGTATGCTTATATCTATATTTAGAATATTTCTTACAGAAATTCCTTTAAGCAAACAGCTCAGACCCTGATGAGACGCCGCATGATGCGGTTTCTCATCTGGGTCTACGCTGTTTGCCAAGGCCTTTTTTCTAGACGCTAGGCATAAATGGGTTAAATGAGTGAAATCGACTTGGCACTGGCGTTCTAGCAGGCACCAGGCTGACAAGAGGCCTCAGGGGTGTTGGCCCAAAACGTTTCACTGCCTTATACATGTAATGGGCCTTCATGGTGCTAATCCGGCACTGGTTCAATCAATGGTCAAGTCTCCTCCCAGTTTCACCCGTTGTGACTGAAATTTGGCTATTCTTCTGTCCTTCCTGTCTGTGCATATTGAAAGTGATATAACTAAAAATGTTCATAAAACTATGGTTATGAAATTTACTTTACAAATTAGGCAGAAGGGTTGTCATTTATCTGTCAGTAAGTTCCTTGCTCTATTTATCCCTATGTGTGACTTTCTACAAAAAACCCTGATATTACATGAAAAGTACATAAGATATTATCACATATTTTAACATATTGAATGTGATGATGCATCACCCTTTACTTTTTATAGCGGTCAAATGTCTGTGCCTGTTACTAAAAATAGGATGGCACTAAAATATGCAATTGCTCGAAAAGTACATAAGCCACAATCATGAAACACAGGAAAAACAAACAAGAAATTTAAAATTCATTAATCATGCCCAGTACTGCGGAGACAATAGTTATGTATGGGTGCGATTATTAAACTTAAAATGTTTATAGATAAAAGGCATATTTATTGTCCCCTACCGGTTTCACCGGAGGGGACCTATGGTTTGCACTCTGTGCGTCTGTGAGTCTGTCTGTCTGTCACACTTTTTTGGATCCTGCGATAACTTTAAAAGTTCTTCATATTTTTTCATGAAACTTAAAACATAGATAGATGGCAATATGGACATTATGCACATCATTTCATTTTGTTCCTATGTCAAAAAATTTGGTTGCTATTACAACAAATAGTCTAGAAATACTGCTGAAAATGGTGGTTTTTATGGATCCTGCGATAACTTTAAAAGTTCTTCATATTTTTTCATGCAACTTAAAACATGGATAGATGGCAACATGTACATTATGCACGTCATTTCATGTGGTTCCTACGTCAAAAATTCTGGTTGCTATGGCAACAAATTAAAAAAAAATCTGACAATGGTGGAATTTCTGACAATGGTGGAGCCAGTAGGTGACATATAATTTGCTTGGCAATAGTCTTGTTTAATAAGGGGTCTCAATGGTAGTTGACTCCTGTATTAATTAAATTGAAAACATATACATATTGTTTTTGAGATTTGCGCTGTGACCTCTCTGTCTTACTGCCTGCACTGTGACCTCCCTCAGTCCCTTCAAAATCATGTCAAGAGCAGGGTAGAGAACTGACTACATGCAGAGTTAACAAACTGGTCTACTTAGATTAATTGTATTTGTATTCTCTTAGTTGCTTTAACTCTCTTAGTGGGAGATACAAGGTACAGGGTGAACACATTTCTAGAGATGGGTCAATAATCTGAGAAGTCTTATAATTTCCTGGGGGACACAGTACAATTTGGTGTGTCAAAGCTCCACCTGTTGGCAATTGTTTTGAGTTTTCACATGTCCCTTATTTGTCTGCCATCTGCTTGGGTTAAAAGTTGCTTAGTGGATTATAATTTGCATAGTATTGAAAGAATAAAATGCACTTGCACAAATAATCTTTATATATTATATTTAACAAGGCTATTGTCAAGCAATACGGTCCCCTACCAGCTCCACTATTGTCAGAAATTCTACCATTTTTAGATTATTTTTTTTGGTTTCCATAGCAACCACAATTTTTGACGTAGGAACAAAATGAAATGACGTGCATAATGTCCATATTGCCATCTATCCATGTTTCAAGTTTCATGAAAAAATATGCCGAACTTTTAAAGTTATCGCAGGATCCAGAAAACCACCATTTTCAGCAGTATTTCTAGTCTATTTGTTTCCATAGCAACCAGAATTTTTGACATAGGAACGAAATGAAATGACGTACATAATGTCCATATTGCCATTTATCCATGTTCCAAGTTTCATGAAAAAATATTAAGAACTTTTAAAGTTATCGCAGGATCCAGAAAAGTGTGACGGAAGGACAGATGGACTGACAGACGGAGTGCAAACCATAGGTCCCCTCCGGTGAAACCGGTAGGGGACAAAAAGTATAAATTTATCATTCAATCATTATCATGCAGTTTTCCAATAAAAAATATGACAGACAAAGAATTCATAATATCTTTGCATTAAATTTTGTTTGAAAAATATTTTGTAAACTGTCCATAGCCTGCTAATTTATTACCTGTTGAGTCTATACTCTATAAAGAGGGCACAGAAAAAGCTTTTTATGACACAGCAAATGATATATGATGAATTACATGTGTTAAAATGAGATACATTGTGTGGGTGTAAAGCTGATGAGGGTTTTAATAAACAGAGGCATTCAAGTCCTACCTGTGAAAATAATGACTGAAGCTTGTGGTAAATACACATGTGACTGGTGTTTTTTCACAAGGTGATGCAAGATGAACATCAGGTCTTAGGTTACAACTTGATACTTACAATTTTGCAACATGTTCAATCAAAGTACTGACAGTACTGGTGTGGCGATGCTTTTGAAGAGAATTGATATAAAAGCATCTATTTAAGTTTATCTACATCCCCACAATATTGTATGTGGGTACAAAATTTTGGGTTGGAAAACAAATTTGTATGAACATTTTGGGTACAAAAATTATGCCCCCCAAAAAATTGGGTACGAGAAAAGATTTGGTTACGATTATAAATTTGGGTAGGAAAAAAAAATTAGTTACGAAAAAAACATTTGGGTACGAGCAAAAATTTGGGTACGAAAAAAAAATTGGGTACGAAAAAAAATGGGTACGAAAAATGTAGGGTACGAAAAAAAAAAGGGGGTATGGGGAAGTAGTACCCGTGGGAAACTTGATCTATTCAGCGAAACTGGGAGGCGGGTTACATTCTCGATCAAATATAACAAGAAATATCTTTAAAAAGATATTCCACGTGTATTTTCTGTACCACTTATCTTAAAAAAACGTTCTGTTACAGTAAAACGTTTATGGGTTATAACATTACGTTTCAGCATATAAATTCAAAACTTGACATGCTCTTGAATTACACCATGCTCTTTAATTTCACATGTATATCATACCAAACTTTATATTTCGTTGTTTCCTTTCCTAAGTTAATGATGCTATGTGTACGGACGTGATTTCAAATGCCCATGTGCATGAACATATAATTTTTCTGTTTTGATTATTGTTTTTTTCTCTTATTCAAAATTCAAAAAGCTTAGGCATATTTGTTCGTTAAGTACGGCAATAATTTCATGATGATTCCCGAAATTAGGTATGAGCACATAGTCGTAAGAGCATGTTTAACAAACACAGCTCTTGTTTAAAAAGATATTCAGAGTTTGTCCTGACTTTAATGTTTGTTATGCAGTTCACATATATTAAACCACATAATAGTGTCTGTAGATACAAATTTTACTACATGTATGTGTGATCACATCTTATGAAATTCAATTTATTTCTTGGTCATTTAGAATTATGGATGCAATGTCCAGCTATTTTGTTGTTACTTAACGATTTTGGATTGTGTTGTGTTGTGGGGAAAACGGAGTACCCGAAAGAAACCCCACCTGTCTGGTATGTTGACCATCAACCAAACTCACATGCTGCAGGGAACAGAAATTGATCCTGGTTGCATAGGTGAGAAGTGAGTGTCCAACCACTGCGCTAGCCTGACAGCCTAATTTTGAGTTTTTGTGTGACAGCCAATTTAACGTTGAAAGTACATTTGGATATCCCCTCAATTTACTGATGTTTACAAGCGAAGGCACCTTTTTGCCCAATTTGCTGAAAAATGTAAATGTTTCATGCAATCTACATTTAAATTCAAATTTACTTGTTGTTTGGTTGTTAAACAGCACCCCATGCACGCACATTGTGTTACCTAATTTATACATTTCTTTCAGCAGGAATACCATGTCTTGTTTGGCCATCAAATAAAAACATGTACTTTAGATGAATTAATGATGCCATGCGCACAATGTATCTGTGTGTTTACTTTAGAAAAAAATGGCGAATTTGTGTGTTTTTTAACATTTAAACAAATTAATCATCTTTTTTTTGCCGTCATTGCTGTTTGAAATGTAAGACTTGAACTGCCTCTTAACTTGGGAAAAGTTACGAGCTAGTAGTTTGATACTATATCATTTGAGTGGTTCAGATAAGAAAAAGATTTAAATATTAGTTAACATTTTAAATATTTTTATGACCTAATCTATCTATCTATCTCTGTTAACTGCCAACCGCTCTTTCGAGTATTATAGGCAGATATGGACACTGTCGAGTCCATTTCATGGGAAGAACCAATACTTGGTGTCTATGGATGAGATAATGAGAACGCTCCCCAAGTAGGGAGTGAACCCACTAACTCCCGATCGCTAGGCGGACACCTCATCAACTACACCACCGCGACCTTAATACAAAAGATAACTAATTAACTACTACATACTATTCAATAAAGCTAAATCATGTTTATCTACATAGCAAAAAAATATCTGTAAAATCTGCAAAAGATTGTTCGATTAGTTTTTTATTTAATATATGTATAGAAGTTAAAAAACACAATATCAAACACATTATGTATGAAAAAAATCAAAAGGATATTGAGATGAAATAGGACTGCAAACCGACAGTTGCATACATAACGCTCGTTAGTATTTACAATGTTTCACAATTCGGAGTGCACTAGTATATCACAAAAGGGAGTGAAAATGATTTTTATCCCCCGCCATAGGCGGAGGGATATTGTTTTTGTGTTGTCTGTCTGTCTTTCCGTCAGTCCGGCTGGCACTTTTGTGTCCGGAGCCATATCTTGAAAGTGCTTTGGCGGATTTCATTGAAACTTGGTATGAGTATATATATGGATAAGAGGATGATGCACGCCAAATGGCATTGTACACCATCTGTTAATAACGGAGTTATGGCCCTTTGTATCTTAAAAAAAAAGCTTTTTATTTTAAGCTTAGAGCTTTATCTCCATTAACACATGAGCCAGGGCCATGAAACTTGCCAAAGTTGTTCTCAATCGTCTGGGGTGCTTTACATTCAACACCCATAATCCAATGGGCTTGAGGTCAAAGGTCACAAATTTGATGAATTATTCATTATTAAGTCATTCCTTTACTATGCATCAAGGGATTCTGTAATAGCTGTCCACAATTGTTCTCCATTATCTAGCTGAGTGTCAAATATATCCAGGTTGCTAGGGTCATGGCCAAAGTCACACACAAAGGTCAAAATCACACATTTGTCAAAATCACACATTTTGATTAAATATGCCTTATTTGGTAATGATTCTACCATACTAAAATGGATTCTAAAAATGTCCTGATGGAATTGTGCTCAATTATCAGGCACAACCCTTCACTTATACCTTTTATATTAGTTCTACAACCATCCATAAACAAAATGTATTTAGTATTCAACATTGATTGTTGTCCTTTACCAAATTTGTTCAATTCATGCCCCTGGGGTTGATATTGGCCCTGCCATAGCGGTTATATGATTTATGTGTTATATAGCATTATTACTTAAAATAAATATTTGTCTCTGAAACCATAAAGCCCACAGTTTTGATACATGACATCAAAGAGAAGTTCCTGCTGAAAACATAAAAACATCAAGTTAAATCAAGCATGCTTTTTCTCTCTTGACCTTATTCAGAACTCAACTAATCCTTATTTACAAACAACTTTTTGCTTGATATGCACTGGTGTCACATAAATATTCACATATTAAAAGAAGATTTCATGCTGAGATCTTGTTAAGTTGAATCCTACTGCATAAGTTTGTGTATTAAGGCTATTTTACTGTATACCTAAAGTAATTAAGCAGAAAAAACACTTTCCACTAAGTTCAAAATAACAACTATTCTGAAGAAAGATGTTGTTTACGGTACATGACTTACTTTGGGATAAGTGATTGTATGAGCTTACTTGATAACAGCTTGGTATTAAGTCATGAATTGGTGTCAAAAGATCTGACAGCAGTTTAAAGTAGTTTTCTTTCTGACTGTAAACATATTTCAGGTGCTATATGGTGTTCCCTTGGTAACGCAATAGTAAGGCCAGGCTCTGTTGATCTGTTGTTTCTTTTTACGTGGGACCTACTTTGTTTGCAAATAACTCCTCAAAATTTATTTGAAGACAACAATTATTTAAAAAATAATAAACAACCAATATGCATTAATTATTAAGCTTTTGATGATAAATGTTTTATTTTAAAGTATAATGTTATTCTTTATATCACGATTATTGCAAAAAAACGTATATATAATAGTTTTATATTATATATATTACTTCCACCTGTGGACAGTTTTCCCTTTAATATAAGACAAACAAAAAACAAAATGAATGTTACCACTGGCATGAAGTAAACAATGAGGACAAGGTAATAAATGGAATGTCAACATTTATAAATACTTACCAAAAGTATTTACAATAGCAAGTTCAAATGTATTTCAGATAAAAAAAATATGTTCTTGGTGTTTAACCTGATATCCAGAAGGCACTATATTTTAAAGGCCTATTATTCCACTATTCCAATCATCTGAAAACGAAGGCCAGTAAGTCTGAAAATATTGTCATTGATGAAACTTTTTCATCATAATCAATTTTATGTACATGTAAATGTTAAAGTTATCCTATATAGATGAATTGTGTCTCTCTACGTAATGGTACGATGTGTTTTTTATTGAATTTGATGGCTAAAGTGCTGTTGAATAAAGATAATAATAATTTATGGCGTAAATCAGAGGCGTATCCAGAAAATTTGAAGAGAGGGGGGGCTGAACTGGGGAGGGTGCAGGAGGGTTGTCCCCTCCTGTATTCATTTTTTTTTTTTGAAAAGGCACCTTGAAATGCCGCAATTTCCTGCTATCTTATCAGCATTTTGCATGATAAAGTGAATGTAAAACAAACAAGAACTTAAGTTCAGACATCAAGTGTGACAAACAAACAGGCACACAGGGGTAAATCAAATGTCTCTCACACCACTAAAGTGGTGGGAGACATAATCTTTATCCAGAAATTTTTAACTGTGTTAGATGGGTAGACCTCCTTTTAAACCTTGTTGGATATCCTACTAAGTCACCCACTTGGATGGGTGGATATTTATCAAACTTGGGTGTAATCATATTATGTATATCTTGTTATTCCCACGTTTTTCGGAGAAAAAGTGGGGATATTGTGGTGATTTGTGCTGTCCGTCCTGGCCACCTGCTCCTCCTACACTATTAGCACTAGAACCTTGAAACTTGCAAACTTGGTAGCTATGAGCATATGTGCGACAGTGACAGGGACGGAATTTTGATCTGACCCCTAGGTTAAAAGTATGGGGGTTGGGGCGGGGCCAGGTCAGAGATTTTCACTCATTTTTTTATGTTATTTTACATTAACTTCTTCATTTCTGCACCGATTTACTTCAAATTGATACTAAGCCTCTCTTATGACAATACGGTCAATCTCAACTATGCATGGCCCCATTACCAACCCTGGGGTGCCCCGGCAACATAGGCCACGCCCACCCAAAATTGCCTTTTACTATAATTTCTTCATTTCTACACCGATTCACTTCAAATTGATACTGAACCTCTCTTATGACAATACAGTCAATCTCAGCTATGCATGGCCCCATTACCAACCCTAGGGCACCCCGCCCACATAGGCCTCGCCCACATAGGCCATGCCCACCCAAAATTGCCTTTCAGTATAATTTCTTCATTTCTACACCGATTCACTTCAAATTGATACTGAACCTCTCTTATGACAATATGGTCAATCTCAGCTATGCATGGCCCCATAACCAACCCTGGGGCACCCCGCCCACATAGGCCACGCCCACCCAAAATTGCCTTTTACTATAATTTCTTCATTTCTACACCGATTCACTTCAAATTGATACTGAACCTCTCTTATGACAATACAGTCAATCTCAACTATGCATGGCCCCATTACCAACCCTGGGGCGCCCCGCCCACATAGGCCACGCCCACCCAAAATTGCCTTTTACTATAATTGCTTTATTTCTACACCCATTCACTTCAAATTGATACTGAACCTCTTTTATGACAATACAGTCAATCGCAACTATGCATGGCGCCATTACCAACCCTGGGGCGCCCCGCCCACATAGGCCACGCTCACCCCAAATTGCCTTTTACTATAATTTCTTCATTTCTATACCGATTTACTTCAAATTGATACTGAACATCTCTTATGACATTACCGTCAATCTCAACTATGTATGGCCCCATTATCAACCCTGGGGCACCCCGCCCATAATAGGCCACAACCACCCAAAATTGTCTTTTACTATAATTTCTTCATTTCTACACCGATTCACTTCTGATTGATATTGAACTTCTCCTATGACAATATGGTCAATCTCAACTATGCATGGCCCCATTACCAACCCTGGGGCGCCCCTGGGTCAAACATGCGGCGTGGGGATACGCGTCGGCCTCTTCCGCGCCATTTCTAGTTGAGTCTTGTGGTTCAAAAACTGTCAAATAAGGCAAAGTCATTGATAAACCTTTTTTACAAATTATAAAAATAACATTTTAACAACACTCTTTATTTCAAGTTCTATCTATGCAGATGGTCTTATGATGATAGAGCGGTAGACTTTTGCTCCATGGCTCCAGGGGTCAGTGGTTCGAGCCCCATTTAGGTTTATTTTTTTAAAGTCTTTAATTGTTTTCTTGTTGTTTTTTACTGGAGATTTTTAGACCCAATGTTAACATTTATCAATATAAAGCATTTAATGACAACCTTCAAGACATGCCAAAATCTGTGAATAGGCCCCTTTATATTAATCAAAGAAACTTACCGAAAAATTAATGAGCCATTTGTAAACATTTTACCTATAGCTAAATGTATCAATGAATTTCATTAGCTCAATGTATCTCCTTCAGCCAATCAAATAGCGCAGCTTATCACTTACAGTCAGTGAAGCGTGCAGTTTAGCTGGAGAAGGTTAGATCGTCTGTACACATGCCTGGGGGCTGATCACACAAATCGACAGCTGTTTATGGCTTAATTAGGGGCATATGACAGGAAATACACAAGTGGATTGAAATTATAAGGGGCTCATTAAACAAAATCATATCTTGCCAGCCAACTGGGGGGGGGGGGGGCTTTAGCCCCCTAGCCCCCCACCTAAATACGCCTCTGTAAATTATAACATTGATATTTTTATATGGATATAACATGCAAAGACTTTAGGAAAGTGTTCAATACCACTTTGGATATAACATGGAATGACTTTAAAAAAAAGTTCAATACCACTTTCTGAATTTACATATAGGTAAACATATCTTATAATTCAATTGCAACAATGAATATATGACCAACCTAATTCTAAAATTTGTCTTATGCCATATGTCCCCAAGGTAGCTCAAAACAGGCTGCAAAATCATGGCTATACCCTAACCGCTAAAAAACCACACAACTTGAAGTGACATTATACAGGACAGGCTAGCTCTTGAACAGACTGCACGGATGCGCAGGCTGGTCTGGAACCATACTGACAGCATATTGGACCAGACCCATGTTTTCATGACACTGCTGATATATTAGTAAAAAAAATTGAAAGGGGATCAAGTTGAATTCATACATTTTTGTCACACTTTTAATACCGTTAAAATTCCAGTCATGAAACTTACAAATAATTTAAGGAAACAAAATAATCACGTAATTTATGTTTATGCGGCCTGGTTTGGGTTTATGATGCTTTAGTAAATCTGTAAGGACATTTTATTTTCAATTTATGCTGAATGAATCAAAGACATAATTTCATCTTTTTCTGCATTCAACTCACTTTCTCTTAAAGTGGTAATAAGTATTTTCTTGGAAGTCAAGTGTCATCTGTCAATTACAGCTTTTCGTCTATTTGATATTTGTACAGAATCAATATCTAGATTCATCACTTCTCATTTAAAAACAATGTTTTTCCAAGACGATCTGGCAGTATGTTTGAAAATTAGTTGTTATTTCCTTGCTAAGAACACCATTATACATTATGTAATTGAATAATGACATTTGTTGCTCACAACTTGTTTCTCTGGGGGAGGGGGTATTGCTGCAGTAATGAAGCATGGTGGTTCTTTGATTTGCATTTTTCAGTAAGGAAGCATCATAGAAAACAGCTAGAGCACATAGAAAAAGTACACAATCATATACCTGTGAGTTTTCTTCAGATTAAGAACAGGAAATATTTGTAATGTAAAATGGCAACAAAAAACACACTCAAAATAATTTTTTTAGCTCACTTGAGCAAGAATTTCTTAAGGTGAGCAATTGTGGTCAGTCTTCTCCAGCATTGTCTATTGGAAACTTTTATTTAGCTTGTTACCTCTCTAGAGACAACATTTTTATGCACCCGGTAGGGTGGCATATAGCATTTGCACTGTCTGTCAGTCAGTCTGTGCGTTCGGCCGGCCGTCCGAAAACTTTAACATTAGCCATAACTTTTGCAATATTGAAGATAGCAACTTGATATTTGGCATGCATGTGTATCTCATGGAGTTTCACATTTTGAGTGGTAAAAGGTCAAGGTCAATGTCATCCTTCAAGGTCAAAGGTTAAAAAAAACAAATTCAAGGGAAGTAATAAGCTTTAAAGGGAGATAACTATCTGTACCTGCCAAATGATAAAAAAATTAATAAATCAAAGCAGCGCAGTAGGGGTCATTGTGTTTCTGACAAACACATCTCTTGTTTATTTCAATCTTGATGAAACCTGGTAAGAATATTTGTCTTGCTAATATATCTAGGCCCTGTTGGAATGTGAGTAAAATCTGTCATAAAATAAGGTCCCCAAGTCAACTCTTAGAAACACCTTGTTTAATACCACTCTAGAGCCACATTAATGACCGAATCTTAATGAAATATGGTTAGAATTGTTATTTGGACGTTTTTCTAAGCTAAGAATTAATCTGGGTATGAACCTCCAGAAACTAGGCAACTAGTTCAAATAAAATAAAATAATCCACTCTAGAGGCCACATTTATGTGTTAATTCTATGTAAGTATTTACTTTAATAAGTGCAAGGTAGGACTAGAAACATGTTATGAATAATCTGTACAAAAGAAACATTTCTACACATTTTACTGATCAACAAAATAGTGAAATACATTTGGTTGAGTGAGGAATTGAATGTGAACTACAAAATACAGTATTGTGCAATATGGGACAAACATGTTTGGTACAAAAAGTATAACGTTTATAGCGTGAAAATTAAAGAAAGAAATGTATTTCAAATGCAACAAATGAACAATGTTATAGAAGTTAATAAACAAAAACAATTAAGTCTTAAAACTTTCTATATGGTACTTTGACACAACTGTTTTCTTTTGTTTGGAGCTTGCTTTAAAAAATAGTAAAAGTGGGTAAGCTCGAGGACTGGTTACACAAACAAGTGGGTAAGCTCGAGGACTGGTTACACAAACTTATTTTTGGGGCCTTCATCTAAAGTTAGCCTTCACCTTAGCCAGGGATACATTTTAGTAAAGTAGTAACTTTAAATCCTGAATAAATATGAGCTTCCTATTAATATTGCTTTTTATCATAATTTGCAACTGTTATATTCATCTGCTTAACATTGCTTTTTATACGCCCGTTTTTAAAACATGGGACGTGTTATAGTTTCACCCTTGGTGGGTTGGCGATGGGTGGCGTCCACAGCAGTGTCCGCTCTCTAATTCAAATAGTTTTCATCTGATCTTCACCAAACTTGGTCAGAAGTTGTGTCTAGACAATATCTAGGTCAAGTTCGAATATGGGTCATGCAGGTTCAAAAACAAGGTCACAGGTCACTTAGTGCATTTCAAGGATTTAGCATGGTGTCTGCTCTCTAATTTAAGTAGTTTTCACCTGATCTTCACCAAATTTGGTCAGAAGTTGTGTCTAGATGATATGTAGGTCAAGTTTAAATATGGGTCATGCCGGGTTAAAAACTAGATCATGAGGTTACTTAGTGCATTTCAAGCATTTAGCATGGTGTCCGCTCTCTAATTGAAGTAGTTTTCATCTGATCTTCCCCTTATTTTGTCAGAAGTTGTGTCTAGATGATATGTAGGTCAAGTTCGAATATGGGTCATGCCGGGTCAAAAACAAGGTCACGAGGTCACATTGTGCATTTCAAGCATTTAGCATGGTGTTTGCTCTTTAATTAAAGTAGTTTTCATCTGATCTTCACCAAATTTAGTCAGATGTTACATCTAAATGATATCTAGGTCAAGTTCAAATATGGGTCATGCCGGGTCAATAACTAGGTCTCGAGGTCACTTAGTGCATTTCAAGCATTGAGCATGGTGTCCAAAACCTTCGAAGGGGCGTATCTTGTGACAGTTTGGCACTCTTGTTACTATTTAATTACTAACATGCAAACTTGCTGCAGTTGCCTGTTTTAATAAAATGCTTAAACTATACAATAATAATGAATAAATGAAATGTTTTGATGAAAAACAAAACAATATAGTAACAGAAACATTTTTATTGATCATAATTGCATGGTTCTGTATGCCTACAGGTTTTTATACAAGAGTGTTGCTTAGCATCTGTCTTTCAAATGTCAAAGTGGAGATTCAATAAATTAGCCCATATTAAGTTTATTTTCTAATTACATGTCATATATATTTGAATAGGGAGTCTATTTGTCAAAATTGTGTTAATATTTCATCACATGCTTTACTATAACACAAGGATTTTATTAAGGATTTGCTTTGGAACCAAACCTACTTACACATACTTGAACCAAATTAAGTATGATATCTTGACAAATATAACAGCTGTGATCAACTGATCTTGTCTCATTGTAGGTGGGTTTTCAGCTCCATTAGTATCGAAGACCTTGTGAAGCGAAGGATCAATGAACGACTTGTAAATGTCAAGCCATCTTTTATCGGTAAGCATCAAAGAAACAAAGAGTTTGCATGCGTGTGCTTTTCTGATAATTATATTTTTTGCATAATGTTGGAATATCCTTGTAAGGGAAGCATGAATGACATTTGTGTAGGTAAAGGTCTGCCACTTGCCGGTTGAAGCCCACAAAAAGTTTAAAGTGTAGAATGTCTGAAAAATTAGTTGGGAAACTGCATCCGCATGGATGTTGTTACATGTATGTAACAATTTTTATATTTAGAATGGGTATTGCCAGAACAGCAGACTTTTGGTATTGTACTTATATTAAAATGTTTAAGTGGCATTTTATGTGGAGTTTGTCTAGTAATTATTATAAATCACCAACCAACCAATTAATTCATTTGGGAGTTGAAGTCCATGAGAAAAACATTTACAGAAATATTATTTAGGCAACGAAGCACCTTTAGGCTAGTATTCCATCTGTCCATATCCGCATACGCAAAAAAATAGAACTAGTAGAAATTCACTGCGCTTATTCCGTTTATCCGCATCCCCATATCCACACACGCAATAAGCGTCCGCCAAAGAACGCTCAAGTGAGCATTCTAATGCGGATGCGGACAAGATACCGACAGCATTTAGCACGATGAGGTAAGCTGTCATCTAAAAAATTAACTGAAAAACTAATTGAATTTGTGAAAAATTACCCGTAATTATACAACCAACGCAGTTCTGCATATCATGACTCTGATTTCACTTCAAATGTTTGGAAAAGCATAGCCAAGACACTAGACGAAGATGTTTCAGGTATTTACCATTTGTATTCTTTTACAGACAGAATGATGATTTGTACCTTATATCTACTTAAATTCAGGCTTGTCCTTCATAATAATTATCTCAATTATAATTTTCAGTTTCATCCATATATTTTTTTCTAAAAGAGAAAGATACGTTGGACGTATGCGGATAAATGGAATAAAGCGTCCGTATTATGATTTTGCGGATAAGGATGCAGATATGGATGTGGATAGATGAAATACTAGCCTTGCAAATAATGGTTTTCAGTATTTAAGAATTATAATGAAATATAGCAATTACATGTATTATAATAATCTCTTTCATTAATATTTGTTAACTTGATCATTAAATAGGTTATATATTGCATATTGACCTCCATATTATTATGTTTTCCCCTCATCAGTACAGATTTGTGTCATAAATGTTCTTACCACATTTCTGTGGCTTTGCTGTCTAACCAGGGTTCACTCAATTCTCACCTAGGTGGTCTGGGTTGCGCATTATTAGGCACATTTGAGTTTGGTTGGTTGCAACCTCCAATACTGTCCAGGCCTGTCATCCATCCACATCATAAGACTACACATAAATTATGTATTGTTCATTTTAATGCCTGCTGAGAGTCCTTATCTTGGGTATATAGAAAAGGATGTTAGATTCCTCTTCGCCTGCTCACAATGGCAAACGAACAATGCTGTTAGGTTAGATTGATTTGTCTAGGGCTACTCCAATAGACCCAGTACATTTTCAATGCGTAAAATTGTAAAATGCCATAAAAAGCGATTACAAATGTTGACTCAACATGAACTTTGTGGACATGAAAAAATTCTTTGGAAAACTGGAAATTTTACACAGAATATTCCAAAATAGAAAGGGGTTTATTACCAGCCATTCCAGGAGTGTCTATTTTTAGCCATCTGTACAAAATAAAGCGATGATATTTAGCAGAAAGTTTTAAATCAACCATGGCATGTGTACTTCCATATTTCATTCAGAACATGCAAATGGATGCTACTATTTTAGAACAAGGCATTCCCTGTGTTTCATGCTGTAAAAGAAAAATGAAAATTTGTTATTTTCCCCTACAAATTGTCTGCACAGGTATTTTGTACCTAATGAACTTTAGGATACTAAGGAAAAATTGCAGATAACTATAATGTAAAACTTATCTGAAAAATGATATGACAATTGACTTTTACTTGAAATGTACTTGTAAGCTAATGACAAAGCATGTAATTTTGATTTCCCAACTGCAACATGTTTTTCTAAGGGAGAGTGCAGAATCATGATGACAAGTTAGTTGAGCTTAGACCTATTTATCAAAGCTTTATTGCATTGAAAACCTAAGGCTTATTTTAAACGGTCTTGAGTCTGTTTCCTGGGACTAGAACCAGTACTTCAAGTCTATGGTGGAGATCTAAAGAACGCTCCCTCAGTGGGGATGGATCCTGTTGCCTCCCAGTCGCTAGAAGGACACCTTGTCTACTATGCAACGGGGACCTTTAATGACCATTTAGTATTTGCAATCCTAGTCCTGAGGTCGAGGAGCAATTTTAGACCCCCTGCTTATTAAGTTTTCTATATTATCTAAAGTAATTATTATTATCTTCAGTACTAAACATTGTTTTTTCCGCAAAAGTAGTTACACTGTAACTCCAATATAACGCAGATTACAAGTCCCAAAACAGCGTTATAAACAGATTCGCGTTATAAGTTCTGAGAATTCATAATATATTGCAAGGTTGTGTGGTCATTTGCTAATACAGCTTTTCTAATGTGCATAATTGTCCCCTACCGGTTTTACCGGAGGGGACTTATGGTTTGCGCTCTGTCTGTCAGTCTGTCGGTCAGTCAGTAAGTCAGTCAGTCTGTCACACTTTTCTGGATCCTGCGATAACTTTAAAAGTTCAGCATATTTTTTCATGAAACTTGAAACATGGATAGATGGCAATATGGACATTATGCACGTCATTTCGTTTTGTTCCTACGTGCTATGGCAACAACAAAAATTCTGACAATGGTGGAATTTCTGACAATGGTGGAGCCGGTAGGGGACTATATAGCTTGACAATAGTCTTGTTATATATCTGATTATCCTATATAATTACTACATCAATAAAAAAAATTATTCTAACCATTTATGACTATAAATGTGTTTAAGAATTTAATAAAAACAAACATACGCCATTTTTCGGAAGTGTAACATGAACAGTGCATTATGTGACAGTGGTTTCATAGGGCGCAGTTCAGATTTAATTGTTACAACCAATGGACAAGTGAGCTTAAATTAGATTTAATGCAAAAGGATACAAAGCAATGTTTTATTGCATCATACTCAGTCATGCAAAAAACTTGCTTCCCAGGGATTTCCTGAAAATCGACCAAAAATGAAAGTAAATTTCTGTAAACAATGACCTGACGTTTGGATGACACTAATCATCTTGATTGCTAATTACATTTTGTTTGCCTGTAACGTTTTCAGTTGCATTTTAGCAGACAATATTAAAATTTATTTTGTCTACAAATAACAATAATTTGAAACATGTATCATAAAACATGTATCAAAGCTGTCAATGATTAAAAGATCGATAGCACATACACGAAACACCAGCTATTTTCACACCTGTATTGCTCCGAACAAGATATTCACACTTAAACTGTCAAATTCCCCAGCAATGGTTGGTCTCTTAACGATTAAAATGTAGCCATTATACAATGAGCATATCAGATGCTGCCACATTTGAATGTCAAGGAAATGCTCTAAACTGAATTGGAAGGTTGGAGAAAAAATGGGAGCCAAGACCCACCGGCATTATATTGGATTCAGTGTTATAACGGAGCGCGTTATATTGGAGTTACAGTGTATACCTTTGTTATAATTACGTATGTCTATGATAATACATGTATAAATTTAATCAACATGTGTATGCAACAATTATTGATGGACATTAAACAATTGTTGAAATTAGATAATTTTGCAATTCTATTAGGCATTGATTTCTTCTACTTCATACATGTACTTATTTCAATAAAACTAGGCCAGACAAAATCTTAGACAGCTGTGCCCAAACAGTTTTTTCATGAAGAACTGATGGTTTTTACTAATAAGCATAATGCATGCTCACGAACAGTGCGTCCCTATGGGATGGTTTGCTCAAATCAGCCAGAAATAGCTTACATGCTTTAATTACTACCATATCTGGCTGGTGCATGTAGTCAGTCTTCTATGTCTATCATCAATTTCTCATGACTCTGGACTTTGAATAACGAATACAATACACTGTTGCTGTTTTCATGTTTGGTTTCTTATGAAATCCATTTCTGTAAAAAAAAAAAAATTGTGGAAATATAATACCTACATATATACACAATAATACCTACATATATACACATTTAGTAATAAATGAAGCTAATTGGTCTAGCAATAAGGCCATTTGTAGCAGGTTGTTCACAATCCTATTGGGCATTGATGTTCTTCGTGGTAATTTGTGAGGACATATGACTCAGACATGTTGAACAGAACAGAACTTTCACCCAAGTATGGAACAGATATTCAATAAGGGCAATATAGCAAAGTACAATTTTTAGCTCGGCTGCTTTCGGAGAAAACCCGATGTTGTCATAGCCAGCTCGTCTTCCGGCGTCCGCCGTCCAACGTGCTAAAACCTTAACATTTGCTCTAAAATTAAAGTGCTTCCACCTACAACTTTGAAACTTCATATGTACAGTAGAATTGCAATAACTTGAGCTGGCGATTTCTGGAAAACTGGCGATCACTCGAGCATTAAAGGAAGTCCCTAACATTTTCCTTTAATTTCTATATAAAAATACCCGCAATAACTCAAACACGGGATTTTCGATAACTCGAGGATGTGTGCTGGTCCCTGAAATGCATTTCACACATAATTAACTGGCAATTATTCGAAGACACCTTCTCGTCTGGTCAGTGCTAAAAATATTCGAGTTGTGAAAACAGAGCAATCAAGCAGACAAAAAAACGCTTGATTAGGTGTGACGTTAGTTGCAGTTTGAGAAACACTGCAAATTGTCATCCTTTGAGATGCAGACAAAAAGCTACACAGTTTTAATAATAATTAAATAATTACCAGCAATCGCTAATTATGATAAAATAAATGGTATAAAAGAGAGCGTAGCAGATAATACATCGTAATCTGTGTGATCATGTTGTATTTCCAGTTTTTTTTTCATGCGCATGTACGTACCTTGTGTGCTATTTGAAATATGTTACATCATGTCCATTAAATATTTTCGATTATATATGTTTTCTGTTTGTATGTTGATTAAATTAAATGAACGAACGAGCATTCTTATTGTTCAGTTAAGTATACTGTAAACTAAGCGAATTCTAAAAGCCTTTTCTTTCCCAAGCACCGTCTTACATGTAAATAAAGCATTTGTGGTCAGAAATTAAGCATCACCAACCGAAACAATGAAAAAGTAATACCATGGATTACTCGAAACCTGCGATTACTCGAGCATAAAGGTCAGTCCCGTGTGACCTCCAGTTATCGCAGTTTTACTGTAGTTGCACCTTGATGAGTTCTACACGCCACACCCATTTTGGGGTCACTAGGTCAATGGTCAAGGTCACTGTGACCTCTAAAAAAATTAAAATATTCTGACAAGCTTTCATTTATTCAAAACTGCACCTGCAGCCGAGCGTTGGCACCCATTATGCGCTACTCTTGCTAGTACAATATTGTGACCGATAACTTAACAACAACACATATTATACAGTGAGAGTGGGATATTTACTGTAGAATGAATTTATATACATGTATATATAAAGATATTGACTAAGAATATGTAGGATTAAGCAACACCAATTTTCATACGTAGTGATCATTGCCTGCAAAAAGTAACGGTACGTAATTATGTAGCCTGATATGTTGAGGATTCTAATAATATAAGTGATCTTTAACCTTAATTGGGTGGTGTTGTCACGTGCACACGTCTTTTGCTTTTGCACGTGCTGATTCAAATAACATTGTCAAGAAAGTCAAACTTTTGTGTGTAACTCAGGACTAAGAACATTATAATGTACTCAAACATTGCTTTTTTTTCTCCTCGTTCCATTATGTGTCAAATCCAGGCAGAGGTATGCCTTTTTTTTTAGCTCATGGTGAGCTTTTGTGATAGCCCTTTGTCTGTCGTGTGGTGTGGGCATCAACAATTGCCTTGTTAACACTCTAGAGGCCACATTTATTGTCCGATCTTCATAGAATTTGGTCAGAAGATTCGCCTCAATGATATCTTAGACAAGTTTGAAAATGGTTACGGTTGCTTGAAAAACATGGCCGCTAGAGGGCGTGGCACTTTTCCTATATGGCTATAGTAAAACCTTGTTAACACTCTAGAGGCCACAATTTATTTTAATAATCAGGAGCAATAAAACATTGTATAAGTTTATTATGCTCAAATGGGCTAGTGGATAGTCAAACATGAACAATTTTCATAAGTTGATGTGGACATGTACATATAAATAACATCTTAGTGCATTACAGAAATTTAATCAGTTCATGTGCTTGTGAGAATTAAGACTACATTTTATGGGAGTAGACGTACAGTTGATGCAGTTATACCTAGAAATAAACAAACATGTGCAACACTTAAGATCCCTATCAGACTTATATCATATCAATGAATGTCAACTTAAAAGCTGGTTTTGAATAGTGAATAGTGAAGCAAAAATAAAAATGGTGAAGTAGCAGTAGTTATTGTTTTGTGTAGCCAGGAGTTAGTATGTCAGTATGTGTGTATGTCAGTATTTGTGTATGTCAGTATGTGTGTATGTCAGTATGTTTGTATGTCAGTATGTGTGTATGTCAGTCTGTCCGTCCGAAAAAAACACTTTAACGTTGGTCATAACTTTTGCATTATTGAAGATAGAAACTTGAAATTTGGCATGCATGTGCATCTCACGGAGCTGCACATTTTGAGTGGTGAAAGGTGAAGGTGAAGGTCATCGTCAAGGTCAAATGTCTAATATATGGCGTCTGTCTGTCGAAAAACTTTAACATTGGCAATAAATTTTTCACTATTGAAGATAGCAACTTGATATTTGGCATGCTTGTGTATCTCATGGAGCTGAAGATTTTGAGTGGTGAAAGGTGAAGGTGAAGGTCATCCTTCAAGGTCAAATGTCAAATATATGGCGTCTGTCCGTCCGAAAACTTTAACATTGGCAATAACTTTTTCAATATTGAAGATAGCAACTTGATACTTGGCATGCATGTGCATCTCACGGAGCTGCACATTTTGAGTGGTGAAAGGTGAAGGTGAAGGTCATCCTTCAAGGTCAAATGTTTAATATATGGCGTCTGTCTGTCCGTCCAAAAACTTTAACATTGGCCATAACTTTTTTACTATTGAAGATAGCTACTTGATATTTGGCATGCATGTGTATCTCATGGAGCTGAACATTTTGAGTGGTGAAAGGTGAAGGTCAAGGTCATCCTTCAAGGTCAAGTGTGAAATATATGGCGACTGTCTGTCCGAAAACTTTAACATTGGCCATAACTTTTTCAATTTTGAAGATAGCAACTTGATATTTGGCATGCATGTGTATCTCATGAAGCTGCACATTTTGAGTGGTGGAAGTTCAATGTCAAGGTCATCCTTCAAGGTCAAAGGTCAAAATAAATAAATTCAAAGTGGCGTTCTCATGAAGCTGCACATTGTGAGTGGTGGAAGTTCAAGGTCAAGGTCATCCTTCAAGGTCAAAGGTCAAAAAAAATAAAATAAATCTAAAGCGGCGTTTTCATGAAGCTGCACATTTTGAGTGGTGGAAATTCAAGGTCATCCTTCAAGGTCAAAGGTAAAACAAAATAATTTCTAAAGCGGCGTTCTCATGAAGCTGCCCATTTTGAGTTGTTGAAGTTCAAGGTCAAGGTCATCCTTCAAGGTCAAAGGTCAAAAAAATAATTCAAAGCGGCGCAATAGGGGGCATTGTGTTTCTGACGAACACATCTCTTGTTATAGTATGTGTTATTTAAAGTTCACCCCTAGCTAGATTCAGCCAGCGTAATACGCATCAATGATAAATCAATACATAAAAATAACATCAAAAACACACATTCTAATAACAAAACCTTCAAAATCACAAATTAAATTAAATTAAATTGAAGATAATGTGAAAATAAAAAGTGATCCTTAGCAAATTTTGAGTAGTATATTATCGTGTGTTATGACATTTTGACTGTTTGCTATGACATATGTCATATATACGCTCACTGGTAGTGAATCTGTTCACAACCTTGTAAAACTGGCATCCTAGTTTTCTTAAAACATAACATGTCTCTGATGGACCTTTGCATTTGTGTCGTGTTCTGAGAAAACTGGGCTTGATTCGTGTGCGTAAAATGTCGTCCCAGATTAGCCTGTGCAGTCCGCAAAGGCTAATCAGGGACGACACTTTCGGCTTTTATGGTATTTTTAGTTTCAAGAAAGTCCCTCCTTACCGAAAATCTAGTTAAGGCGGAAAGTGTCGTCCCTGATTAGCCTGTGCGGACTGCACAGGCTAATCTGGAACGACACTTTGCGCACATGCAGTATGCCCAGTTTTATCAGAACACTTTGCATTTGATTGGGATTGGTTGCTTGAATATGTATCAGTATCAGTATAAAAATCAAAGAAATAATTGGAGCATTCCATATCTCTGAATCTGTTTCCTTATGTCAGTGGCCACATAAGTGTAGCCTTATAGATTTGTTTGCTGATCAATTATATGCAAATATGGAAGAAATAATTGTGGATGACTTTAACCTTTAAATGGAACTAAATGTACCATAGATATCACCAGACATGTAATAATGTATATGACATTTTTTTAAACATCAACAGGTTAAAAATAAATGTTACAAATATTGTCTCTTTGTTTTGCTCAAATTTGTTAAAATAGTTGAGGTATAAATAAAATATTTGTAGAAATCAGCTATAATATTTGAATATTGAAAAAGTATTGCAAATGATTTTACATAATAATTTTAACAAAAGCAAACTTATGCGAAATTGATTATCTGAGAAACAATGTGGGAACAAACCCATGGAAGAAAATATATGAAGAAAGTATCAAAATAAGGTGGTGTTGTTGATTCTGAAAATGTTATCATGCTTTTTATATGATCCATGCTCTGTGAAAAGGGGGTTTAATGCATGTGCGTAAAGTGTTGTTCCAGATTAGCCAGTGCAGTCTGCACAGGCTAATCAGGGACTACACTTTCTGCCTAAACTTGATTTTTGCTAAAAAGAGACTTTCTTTATACGAAAAATATCATAAAAGCGGAAAGTGTCGTCCATGATTAGCCTGCACGACTCTTTACGCACATGCTTTAAATTCCCTGTTCAAAGAGCGTGGCTCATAACTTTTATAGAGTGCTGACTGGTCATACTCTAACATTTTCAGGACATCTAGAGCTGACTGGTTTTACTTTCGGGGACCTGACACCCAGTTTTCGTAGCATAAAAGCCTTTGAGTGCTCAGATGGAGTGCGGGGTTTCAAACCAGTCTCCTGGTCCAGCGTTCTACAGCCCCCAGTGGGGCTACACAAGATGTCGTCCTTCCAGATTGTTCTAGAAGCAGACATAGCAGCAATATGCGAAGAGTTCCGAATGGTGTTTAAAGCACGTGCAGGAACAGAAAGGTGCGTATATTGCATGTTTCCTATCATAAGATGTATTCTTGAACAGTCAAAGAGAAGTCCTCTCATTTTTAGCTAGACTATTATATATGAAATATATATAGTGGAGCTATCATACTCACCCCAAGGTCGGCGTTGCCGTTCCTGTTGGCGTTGCCGTTTCCGTGCAAATGTATAAGTTTGCGTACTACCTCAAATATTTCCAATGTCCCTTGACATATTGCTTTCATATTTTGCATTCTTGTTTACCATCATGACCCCAACCTATAAACAAGAGCAGACAACTGTATCAAGCATTTTGACAGAATTATGGCCCCTTTTATACTTAGAATATGCATATTATTGATAAATCTATTGTAAAGTTTGCGTACTACCACAAATATTTCCTGTGTCCCTTGACATATTGCTTTCATATTTTGCATACTTGTTTACCATCATGACCCAACCTATAAACAAGAGCAGACAACTGTATCAAGCATTTTGACAGAATTATTGCCCCTTTTATACTTAGAATATACATATTATTGATAGATCTATGTTAAAGTTTGCGTACTACCACAAATATTTCCAGTGTCCCTTGACATATTGCTTTCATATTTTGCATCTTGTTTACCAACATGACCCCAACCTATAAACAAGAGCAGACAACTGTATCAAGCATTTTGACAGAATTATTGCCCCTTTTATATTTAGAATATGCATATTATTGATAAATTTATATTAAAGTTTGCGTATTACCCCAAATATTTCCTGTGTCCCTTGAAATATTGCTTTCATATTTTGCATACTTGTTTACCAACATGACCCCAACCTATAAACAAGAGCAGACAACTGTATCAAGAATTTTGACAGAATTATGGCCCCTTTTATACTTAGAATATGCATATTATTGATAAATCTATGTTAAAGTTTGACAAAACAACACTTACCTGACATACCACAATGCACTCCACCCAAACCATCCTCCACCCCACCCCCATCCCCCCAACCCCCCCTCCAAAAAAATATTTTTTTTTTTTTTCTTTCTTATTTTTGAAATATCATCTATTAACTGATTACCCACCCACATTATACCCCACTCTCCCCCAACCCATTAAAGCTTTTGCTTTCATACTTGCAACACTTACTATCTATCTTAAGGGGACTGTGCAGGCAAAGTTATGTAACTCTGACTGGCATTTTGACAGAATTATGGGCCCTTTATACTTAGAAATTGAAAATTTGATTAAGCTTTGTGTTTTGGTCCACTTAACTCCTAAAGTATCATAGATATTGCTTTCATACTTGGAACACTCACAAACTATCATAAGGGGACAGTACAGGACAAGTTGCATAACTCTGGTTGTCATTTTGACGGAATTATGACCCCTTTTTTGACTTAGTAACTTTGAATATATGGTTAAATTTTGTGTTTAGATCCACTTTACTTCTAAAGTATCAAGGCTATTGCTTTCAAACTTCAAATACTTTCATGCTATCATGAGGGTACTGTACCTGGCAAGTTGAATTTTACCTTTACCTATGAATGACCTTGACTATCAAGATCCAATTATTAAATTTTGCTAAAATTGCCATAACTTCTTTATTTATGATTAGATTTGATTGATACTTTGACAAAACAACTCTTACCTGACATGCTACAATAGATTCCACCCAAACCATCCCCCACGCCCCCCCCCGTAGAATCCCCCCCCCCAAAAAAAATGAATATTTTGTTTCCTTTTTTTAAAGATCATCTAATAAATGACTACACCCTCACACTATACCCCCTCACCGCCCCCCCCCCCCCCAATTTTTTTTTTTAAACATGGTTAAAAAACAATTTTTTTTATTTTTATTATTTTATTTCTGAAATACGTCCAACAATCCCACCCAAGAATACCCCCCCCCCCCCCCCCCAAAAAAAAAAAAAAAAAAAAAAAATTGTGTTTGCATTTTTTCCTTATTTTTGGAAGATAATGTAATAAATGACCACACACCCACACTATACACCCCTCTCCACCCCACCCCACCCCTCCCTCCTTTGTGATTGAAGCATTGAGATAGGTCCCTTCACCTTTAAAAGAAAAATAGATGAGCGGTCTGCACCCGCAAGGTGGTGCTCTTGTTTAACACTTAATCTTATTGAATAATCTAAAATAAAAGTGATAGTAAGAAAAAAGACAATTAATATCTTTATTTCCACTAGGATCTTAAACTGGGACCTTGGGCAGCAAAATGGGCAATTCAGGCTTAAGAGGTTAACTGTGTATTAAACAGTATTTAAGAACAATACTTGTTTTCCATTCACATATATTTCAAGCCATACAAACACATTTCTTGTCTTTTATATATTATGATTTATGACTGTTTATTAAGAATAGAATATTTTTTATAGATCTTTCATAGTCTAGAGTGTTATTTTCTCTTTGAATACAACCTATAAATGCAGTGTTGAACATATGGCAATTGTTTCGAAAAGTATTTTTTTGTCAATCTATGAACAAGATCATTTAAACCTGTAGGAATCTCATATTACAGAGACTTCCCAACAATGAGTCAAACTGAAATCTGTACAGAAAAATTGTCTGCAAAAAAGAAACTAACCAATTGTCTTTTTGGTTTACCATTTAAAACCATAATGATGTCCTTTGATGAATAGTTACTATTACATTATTTTGAATTGATCAATTATTATTTTGATAGACATGGCAGACTTGATCTTTGATAAATTAAATTAATTGAGGCCTAAATGTTATGACTATGGAGCAATTTATATAATGACCAATTTAGTGATGTTGCTAAGCTTCCATTGATTCATTACTAGACTGGAAATCTGCAGCGTGGTTACATAAGTACTCCCGATGAGAAATTACTCGTCAATTTACTTTTAAGGGAATATTTTTTGCTAGGTAACCACTTTTATTAGGAAATGTTTGAAACTTCCAACCCTATTACTGGCAATCATGTGACAGTTAATCATCAGCTTTTATCAAATAATATGTTCAGTTTTTATCAAATTATGTAGTTCTGATGTTGTTTTAATAAAATAGTATACTCCTTTACATTTAAATATAATTTTCCAGATACATTTTTCATATGTATTATTAACATTATCCCTTTCCCATTATTGACTGGTGTTTAAGTAGATATGATGCTCAGCAGCTGATTAAATTTTCACACAGCAGCAAATCTTATTTGTAAAATGTGAAACATTTCACCATTATTAACTGATCCATTTGACACTTTACTAGCGAAAATGTATATTCTGTTTTAGAAAATTACTGAACTCATTGTAGAATACCCAAGTAGTAATGAAGTAGAATATTATTTCCTATGTTTCAGGCTTGGTTTAAACTTTGACATTGCTGTCGAGGATCTGAAGTTGAAAGGCATACTGCAGGCTATTGTGCACATGTCCATGGATATACCCTTTCCTCATATCACCAAAGCTACTGTCAGCTTCAGTGACACGTAAGTTTATGTAATCAAGGCTTCAGTCTGCTGTAATGACACTAAGTTTATGTTACCAAGACATCAGTCTGCTGTAATGACACTAAGTTTATGTTGCCAAGACATCAGTCTGCTGTAATGACACTAAGTTTATGTTACCAAGGCTTCAGTCTGCTGTAATGACACTAAGTTTATGTTACCAAGACATCAGTCTGCTGTAATGACACTAAGTTTATGTAATAAAGGCTTCAGTCTGCTGTAATGACACTAAGTTTATGTTACCAAGACATCAGTCTGCTGTAATGACACTAAGTTTATGTTACCAAGGCTTCAGTCTGCTGTAATGACCAGGGATCATATTTTTATCGGTTTTGTCAGTCCTAGACCGATTGGGGTCATGAAAGACCGATTGAAAATCCCAAACAGTCGGTCCGATTCTGTTTGCTATTAAAATTCCCATGTCATGAAATCGATTACACAGTGTACATGCTAACACACCCTAATGACATTCTTATCTTGATTAGGTGTGATAAACCATTCGCTGCAGTCTCTAAACCGGTCAGGACCGGTTAATTGCACAACAGACCAAAAATAAAAAACTTGTGAACAGTGGATTAAAGACGCATCCGAAAAGACGCGTCTGAATGCACCCGCTGTAACTAAACAAAACATGCCGATACATTTTCCACCAGAGTAATAATCCGGTAATATAATTATGAATGAAAGTCGTGGATCTGATCGACAGAACAGCCGAAAGTTATTTTTATGGGCGGAACTTCACATAAAATAGTACACAAGAAAAATAATATACATTGAATAAATCTTTAGTGAAACCGTGTTAGAATCGAAATAATTTGTGTACTTTATACTTTGTTGTTGAATAAATCACGACCGGAAAATGCTTCGCTCTCGTGATTAAATGCCTACGCATCTGAACTATCGGCCGTGGGTTATTTGACAACAAATTATTTATTAAATATTTGGTTGTTGTTGTCAGTAGCCAACCTACGCACAGACATTTGTTTGGTTCAGTGCATGTTTGTAAGCTATTATCGAGTCGACAACAATTTAAAACATCGGTATAGACTTACACAGATTAATAATATTGACAACGATGAAAAAAGTCTGATAAAACAGCACACGAAACAACAATGAAATACCAAATGATAAAACCAGTTGAGAAAACTCGTTCTATTTAAAAAAAATGCCTAAGGGTTTACTTGTTAATGTATTATACCACCTTCATGAATGGCAAAATCAATGGTATATATTTTAACATAATTTGTCATGATTTTGGATATACATTTTCAGATACTTTTCCCCATTTAAATCTGGACCGATTGATGTTGCTGGAAAATATGATCCCTGGTAATGACACTAAGTTTATGTTACCAAGACATCAGTCTGATGTAATGACACTAAGTTTATGTAATCAAGGCTTTAGTCTGCTGTAATGACACTAAGTTTATGTTACCAAGACATCAGTCTACTGCAATGACACTAAGTTTATGTAATCAAGGCTTCAGTCTGCTGTAATGACACAAAGTTTATGTTACCAAGACATTAGTCTGCTGTAATGACACTTAGTTTATGCTACCAAGGCTTCAGTCTGCTGTAATGACACCAATTTTATGTTACCAAGACATCAGTCTGCTGTAATGACACTAAGTTTACGTTACCAAGGCTTCAGTCTGATGTAATGACACTAAGTTTATGTTACCTAGGCTTCAGTCTGCTGTAATGACACTAAGTTGATGTTACCAAGGCTTCAGTCTGCTGTAATGACACTAAGTTTATGTTACCAAGACATCAGTCTGCTGTAATGACACTAAGTTTATGTAATCAAGGCTTTAGTCTGCTGTAATGACACTAAGTTTATGTTACCAAGACATCAGTCTACTGCTATGACACTAAGTTTATGTAATCAAGGCTTCAGTCTGCTGTAATGACACAAAGTTTATGTTACCAAGACATCAGTCTGCTGTAATGACACTTAGTTTATGCTACCAAGGCTTCAGTCTGCTGTAATGACACCAATTTTATGTTACCAAGACATCAGTCTGCTGTAATGACACTAAGTTTATGTTACCAAGGCTTCAGTCTGATGTAATGGCACTAAGTTTATGTTACCTAGGCTTCAGTCTGCTGTAATGACACTAAGTTTATGTTACCTAGGCTTCAGTCTGCTGTAATGACACTAAGTTTATGTTACCAAGGCTTTGTCTGCTGTAATGACACTAAGTTTATGTTACCTAGGCTTCAGTCTGCTGTAATGACACTAAGTTTATGTTACCTAGGCTTCAATCTGCTGTAATGACACTAAGTTTATGTTACCTAGGCTTCAGTCTGCTGTAATGACACTAAGTTTATGTTACCTAGGCTTCAATCTGCTGTAATGACACTGAGTTTATGTTACCAAGGCTTCAATCTGCTGTAATGGCACTAAGATTATGTTACCAAGGCTTCAGTCTGCTGTAATGACACTAAGTTTATGTTACCTAGGCTTCAGTCTGCTGTAATTACACTAAGTTTATGTTACCTAGGCTTTAGTCTGCTGTAATGACACTAAGTTTATGTTACCAAGGCTTCAGTCTGCTGTAATGACACTAAGTTTCTGTTACCAAGGCTTCAGTCTGCTGTAATGACACTAAGTTTATGTTACCTAGGCTTCAGTCTGTTGTAATGAAACTAGGTTTATGTTACGTAGGCTTCAGTCTGCTGTAATGGCTTCAGTCTGCTGTAATGACACTAAGTTTATGTTACCTAGGCTTCAGTCTGCTGTAATGACACTAAGTTTATGTTACCTAGGCTTCAGTCTGCTGTAATGACTCTAAATTTACAGAGCTCCAGATAAGGATTTAGTCTAAAGGGTATTTAACCCCCTGATCTTATTGTTAAAGCGTATTTTACTCCTTTGTTTAAGCCATAAAGGGTATTAAGGAATATTTAGGGGTATTTTCCATTTCCATAGAAAACTTACATAGTAAATTGTATGTTTAATCTAGATATATTATTATTTGTTATTTATATTACTAAATGCAAACAGAATGAATTTAAAATGACGATATGAACAGACTTTCTTTAAAAATATTCCCGCAGGAGCAGCTGGTCGCTTAAAACGTCCCTTTTTATCCACAAACATGATGGGCCGCCATTTTTATTAAATCTTATTTTGATTGACTTACTTTTTGATTCAAAGGTTAACTTACACTAAAAAGTCAACAGGATTATTGGTTGAACCATTTAAGCACATTAATCGATTTCAAATATGTACCAAGATTTGTATTGCGTTTTGTTATGCACTGGGCCAATTTTTAATGTTTTTTTTAATTTTTTCAATGTGTATATACGCACATACGCCTCTTATCTGGAGCTCTGAAGTTTATGTTACATAGGCCTCAGTCTGCTGTAATGACACTAAGTTTATGTTACATGTACCAAGGCTTCAGTCTGCTGTAATGACACTAAGTTTATGTTACCTAGGCTTAAGTCTGCTGTAATGACACTAAGTTTATGTTACCATTAGGCTTCAGTCTGATATAGTGACAGGTAAGTTTATTTTACCAAATCTACTGTCTGCTATAAAGACAGCTAGGTTTATGTTACCAAGGCTACTGCCTGCAATAGTGATATGTATGTTTATGCTACCAATACAACTGTTTGCTATAGTGACAGGTAAGTTTATGTTACCAATGCTACTGTCTGCTATAGTTACAGGTAAGTATATGTTACCAAGGCTTTAGTCTGCTTTAGTGAAAGGTAAGTTTATGTTACCAAGGCTACTGTCTGCTATAACGACAGGTCAGTTTATGTTGCCATGGTGGCAGTCTGATTTATTAACAAGTAAGTTTATGTTACCAAGGCTTCTGATAGTTGTAAATATGAACAGCTCAATACGAGCCTACAATGCATGTGTTCATATATGTTCCCTTTTTTCACATCCCAATTGATTCATCAACTTAATGACAATTTATTTAAGGTCTAACTGTGGATGTTTTTGTCCAATCTAGTCAGGCAGACATATAGGTGACAAAAGCATCCCAAAAGCAACCAAAAATACAAGTTATGAGTTAAAGTGATTAGGATAATGATTCAAGTTGCCAGATGATAATTATTAATGCTATAATAGTGATGGGGGGATTAAGCCAAAATTATTATTGTAGTGATTTTAATGAAATCAGTTTAGCAGAAAATTTAATCATATTGCAATTGTATAACTAATTAAAGAGAATAAGCATTTGTATTGGCCTGCATCTATGTATAATCAGCAGCAATAATCATTATTACGGAATCATGCAATTTAGTTTCTCAGATGTTTGTGACATTAAAGAAAGCAATTTGTTGGACAGACAACTTGTTTTGTGATTTAAATGTTGACAGACTACTGGTTTATTCAGTATTTGTTTGAAAATAACATCTTTACAAGCAGTAGTCCGCATGTGTGACATGTACTATTTTCAAGATAAAACCAGTTGTTTGAAGCAAGGAATATATCATTGTTGGAACCCATATGTACTCAGTAAAATCTCATATTCAAACATAAGGTTCCATGTCAAAGATCGCGTGGAAATTCAATTAATGAAAAGATTAGTTATTTAAAACGATGTATGCTGGCAGCAATGTCATTTATGCACGATAATACAATATAACCAGTATAAAACAGCACAAACCGATGCTGTGATATTACTGAAATACTTTTGAAAGTGGTGAAAAAAGCCAAACAAACATCATAATTTTATTATTTGAATGACAACTTGGTGGCAACTTGGTATTGAAAGTTGTCCTGATGTTTTCAGCCCAGAGGTTTGGTTCAATGTGACTGTGCTCAAGGCCCTACAGCTGATGGAGGTGCCACTTATCAAGTCCTGGATCCATCTCAATGTCATGGAGGGAATCACTAATGGTGAAAAGCTTAGCCTTTATTGATTTACCCTTTCCCGCTCAGTTTTGCTCATTTGACGCGTTTGTAGTCCGTTTGAAAATCAAATTAAATGTAATACCTTTCTCACTAGATTTAAGTTTTAAAGGCTTCATTTCATAACCTAAGATACTGATGAGCAGCAAACAGCTTATAAAACATTAACAGACTGAGAGTCACTTGCAGGCTGTTATGGTTTCATGCAGGTAACATATTGCCATTTTGTTTCTTTGCTGCTGAAAGGGAAAGGGTAAATCCAAGGCTCAATTGAAAGAATTATGAATATTTGAGTCGTGTTCTGAGACAACGGGGCTTAATGCGTGGGAGTTAAGTGTCGTCCCAGATTAGCCTGTTCAGTCCGCACAGGCTAATCAGGGACGACATTTTCCGCTTTTATGGTATTTTTAGTTTTAAGGAAGTCCCTCCTTACCGAAAATCAAGTTTATGCGGAAAGTGTCATACCTGATTAGCCTGTGAGGACTGCACAGGCTAATCTTGGACGACACTTTATGCACATGCATTAAACCCAGTTTTATCAGAACATGACTCATTTAATAAAATTATGTTATTATAATAATATTGTAAATTTGAATCAAGGATATTTTATATCCAAGAGGTATAAACCAGGGCCTCCAATTACAAAAATTCTTAGGGAAAACTTAGAGTCCATAGATTTAAAATATACCACTTATATCAATTCTGAGTTTAAAGGTGGGTCAGTATGGGTTAAAAACTAGGTCAAAAGTAGTACAAACTGATGATAAAGCTTGTGAACACTTAAGAGGTCTTTTTTATTACCCAATTCCTATGGAACTTTGTCAGAATATTTGTCAGGAATATACCTTGAAAGATTTGTCAGGAATATACCTTGAACGATTTTAGAACTTTTTTTTTGCTCAATCTCCATAAAACATGGTTAGAACATTTTTCCATAAGTTAACAACCTTTTATCAATATTTGATAATTCCTGATATTGTAGACTCCTTTAAGCTGCAAAGGGTCCTCTATGCACTCTTGTTATAATAACGTAACAGAGTCATGGATATACAGTTATATGCAACCTCATGCCAGTTACAAAATGTTCAAGTTCAAGTTTAGATCATATAAATTATGGATAAGCCAATGTCCCTTTTGACATTAAGTTCTAGTTGATTTGAATTCAAAAGTAAATTTGCATTCCTTCCATTTTAGCTCTTGTGGATCCAAGCAAGATTGACATTCTTTTCACCAAAGTGGGACCAGTCAGTTCCTTGCAGAATAGTTCCACTGTACAACAGGAACCAGGTAGAGTACACACCACTATACTGCCTTTTTTAGACATGATTATATTGGTGTTCACTGCCAGCCTTAAAAACTTTAACGCATTTTTATGTGCTATAAATCTTGCAATACACGACTGCTTTCAGCCTGAATTGTGACATTAATTATTTGTAAAGTACATTAAGAAAATGCATTTTACTTATTTCTTATACAGTCTTGGTAGTTTTTCAACAAAACATTTTTTTTAATTTAAGACAATAATTACAATATATTTGGCATACTTTCTAAAGAACTAAAATGATGGTAATATTACTAAAAATTGTTTCTGATAATAAATAAAAGATTTGCTTTTTTTTTTTACTTCAAAAATAAATTATTAAAAATGCAAAGCTTTTTGTTGTATTTTAATGTCAATGCCATACAAGTGAACACTGTGTGGATATCACCTCATGCTGTCACAGTTGATTCTTGGTATTGTTTTGTTATTTTTCCCTAGAGATGCATTCAGGGCTGTTTCTTTTTCAAATCTGGAGGAGTGATTGATAGTTATTTGCCCCGAGTTGAACACAACAGAAATGTTGCAAATGATGGAAAATGACGTCAGCTTGATTGTTTGTCATCTGTTTCTATGTTTGTATTTTTTTTTTGCAATATCTTATTTAGTCTCTCATAAGCTGCAGTAAAATAATAAGAGTTAATGTGTTCATGAGCTTGGAAATAAAGAATAAGCCTAAGATACCTCTGTTTGTTCTTCTATCATTCATGCAAAATGAAATTTATTATAAAAACAATGCACACAAAACATTTGCATTTTATTCAATGTGAAATAAAATTGTAACATTAATATATGTCATTATATTTATTTCGGATCCAAATTAAAAAAGACAGTTTCCCAATGAATGTCACATGCCTCATTTTGTCATGTCTTCCACAGTTGCCTCTTTCAAATCTTTATTGACAATTGAACATTTTATGCATACTAACAACGTTGTTTTTTAAGCATGAAAGAGATCCTAGATATTTAAGTATTACATGTAACTTTGTCCATTTAGCATCTCAATTATTTAATTATTCCAGTTTAATTGAATAGCTGATATAGATATTAACCACAGTTCTTAATTCAGTTGTGCCATGCGAAATTGGGTCTTATGCCATATGCATACAGAGAAAATCAGCTTTCACCTCAACACATGCATGTCTGAAGCTTCTCTGTCCTCTAATGAGATAACAAAACCTTGAACAACTTTATAGCAGACGGGGTAGCTCTTGACCAGATGTTGGGAGGCGCAGGCTGGTTTGGAGCTATGTTGGCCAAATGTGGCATAAGAACCATTGTGGCATGACATGGCCAAATTGTGTTCTATTACGGTGCACTATTACTATTATTTGATTAAATATTAACATTTGCCTAAGAACTGGTAATATCTGTATTATGAGCTATTGTAATGAGCTTTAAAGAATGGTTCTCATTTTTAATCCAAGACAAACAATCACAGTGTTCAACTTTTCTCAATCATTACACAAAAAAACATTCCTTTTTCTTTGTTTTAAGCTCACATGCAACACACACATAAAAATCAATAAAAAATTACATCAGTACACTCTGTGTTATCTTGAATCACTTTTGAACAAAAAAGAATTTTTTAGTGCTTATAATTTGTTTAAATTATATTATTACGAATACTTTGCTCTTTCAACTGTGTTATATTGTATTTACATTTTTATTCAAATGGCATTGCCTCACTGTATGAAGTAACTTCATGTGTTTATATTTATAATTGTATACTCATAATGAAGAACATGCCCAAAACCTTTTTTCTAGTAATTAAAATAATCATGGCATGTTTTAATGATTAAATATTTTGTATTATCCCCATGTAACCATTATATACCCATTTCTGTGTTGCCTATTTGCAGCTCAGGGCGTTCTGACGATCCAGATTACTGGGACACCTTCGGCAGATGCAGGTACCATACTGCTCACATGCACATGTATTATTATGCTGATATTTTGTAGACAATTTGGATAAGAATATTTCCTGTTTAGCTTGTTAAATAAAAAAAGGAGGAAATTTTGAGTATTTAGAGATGACCATTTACTTGTTTATTTAATTATTTTGTATTTAACAAAATTAGTGATCAAAGTTGAGCCATCATATCATTTCAAATACATAATCTACGGCCCTTGACCTTTTCTTAAAAAATACCCCAGCACCTGTATCCTCTACATGTATGTTTTAATTAACTAGGAATAACATTGTACAACTTGTGCGCTGAAGGACAGCTACAGATTTTTTCTATGGAAATCATAGCACAGTTGTCACCTTTGTTTATTATAAAGAAAAAAAAAACAACAAGCTAAAATAATCAGTTTAAATCTGTTAGAAAGTATCTAGAATAACTTTGAATAAAATTGTACAGACACATTGACTAAATAAGAACAACATTTAGAACAGCTATATATTTTCTATTGAAAATATTATCACATTTGTGTATTTTGACGAAAAACCAGTCTGTATTCAGTTGAAATCCATCAGATGAAATCCATCATATATTTATTAAGGGTTGTTTGGGAAACTATTGTGTGTGACAAAGACATGTCGCGCAGACACGACAGTTTTATGCATATCCAAATAGTCAATAATATATAAACCATTTCATTCAAAACTGGGTTTAATGTAATATGCATCTAGAACAGCCTGCTCATTTGTGCAGTCTGGTCAGGAGCTACCATGCCCGCTTCTGAGTGCAAGAAACCTGGACAGGATAGCCCCTGACCTGTCTGGTCTTGTGCGGCCCTGGCTCCATTTCATAAGACCCATTTTGGCATGATGTGGTTCATTTCTACCTAGATGAGGAGATTCACTACACGCGTCTACGTCTAGGGAAGTGCAAGCGGCAGACACTGGAGGTTCCAGCCACCCAGGGATGGGAGGATTGCTGCTCCTTCTTTGTGCACAGCCTGGTCAACGAGAAGGTACTGTAGAAAAAAGTGATGGGTGGAATGTGAATATTTATCCAAAACTGTAGGTGAAGAGATATTTTTCACATGTCCGTCCCTCCTTCAGTCCATCCTAATGTCTTTCAGTCTGGATAACTTTGTGTCTTGAGCCATAGCTCGGAACTGCTTGGGCCATTTTCATTGAAACTTGGTATGAGCATATATTGATAGTAGGATAATACAAGTGCTGTCATAATCCATTTGCAAATTACATAGTTTTAGTCCTTTTTGACTTGAAAATAGGCACACTTTTGTGTCTGGAGCCACATTTTGGAACTGCTAGGGCAGATTTAATGGAAACTTGTTTTTATTTATTATGCCCCCCTTCGAAGAAGAGGGGGTATATTGTTTTGCACATGTCGGTCGGTCCGTCCGTCCGTCCGTCGGTCGGTCCATCCACCAGATGGTTTCCGGATGATAACTCAATAACGCTTAGGCCTTGGATCATGAAACTTTATAGGTACATTGATCATGACTGGCAGATGACCCCTATTGATTTTCAGGTCACTAGGTCAAAGGTCAAGGTCACAGTGACTCGAAATAGTAAAATGGTTTCCGGATGATAACTCAAGAATGCTTAGGCCAAGGATCATGAAACTTCATAGGTACATTGATCATAACTGGCAGATGACCCCTATAGATTTTCAGGTCACTAGGTCAAAGGTCAAGATCACAGTGACTCGAAATAATAAAATGGTTTCTGGATGATAACTCAAGAAAGCTTACGCCTAGGATCATGAAACTTCATAGGTACATTGATAATGACTGGCAGATGACCCCTATTGATTTTCAGGTCACTAGGTCAAAGGTCAAGGTCACAGTGACTCGAAATAGTAAAATGGTTTCTGGATGATAACTCAAGAAAGCTTACGCCTAGGATCATGAAACTTCATAGGTACATTAATAATGACTGGCAGATGAACCCTATTGATTTTCAGGTCACTAGGTCAAAGGTCAAGGTCACAGTGACTCGAAATAGTAAAATGGTTTCTGGATGATAACTCAAGAATGCTTACACCTAGGTTCATGAAACTTCATAGGTACATTGATCATGACTGGCAGATGACCCCTATTGATTTTGAGGTCACTAGGTCAAAGGTCAAGGTCACAGTGACTCGAAATAGTAAAATGGTTTCCAGATGATAACTCAAGAATGCTTACGCCTAGGATCATGAAACTTCATAGGTACATTGATCATGACTGGCAGATGACCCCTATTAATTTTCAGGTCACTAGGTCAAAGGTCAAGGTCACAATGACTCAAAACAGTAAAATGGTTTCTGGATGATAACTCAAGAATAATTAGGCCTAGGATCATGAAACTTCATAGGTACATTGATCATGACTGGCAGATGACCCCTATTGATTTTCAGGTCACTAGGTCAAAGGTCAAGGTCACAGTGACAAAAAACGTATTCACACAGTGACAAAAAACTTATTCACACAATGGCTGCCACTACAACTGACAGCCCTTATGGGGGGCATGCATGTTTTACAAACAGCTCTTGTTTGAGTGTAGTGAAAGATTGAGAGGGGAGTAAGTGATCGAGAAATAAACAGCAGAATTGCTGCCTGAACCCTGCTCCTTTTTGAAGTGCTCAGTTTAGTTTATAATCTGAAACTCGTTCAACATGTTCAAAGCTATAAACATGAATTAGTAGACGAAATTTGAAGCAATGATAAAGACCAAAAAAGTTTGATTCAATAATACAAAAATATATTTCTTTGAAAATTCAATTAAAAACAATTTACGTAGTAATTTCCTGATTTTCTTCACACCTTCAGGCATTGTGAGACAGAATTCTTAGAAGACTGGAAATCTAATTTCATTAGTGTTTTGTTTCTTGACAAAGCTCTTCATTGTAGTTGTTGTAATATATGGTTGCTTTGTGTTTTAAACAATTGGAAAAATGTAATAACATTGTCAATTCATTGAGGTAAAAAAAGTTTGTTTTCTGTGCTGTATTTTTTAAAATAAAATAAAATTTCCTTTATTGAAGTTTTTTCTCAATGTTTGAAATATTTGTCATAGTTTTCTTGCAAGAAGTCATAGATAAAAAAATAATTTTAGGAATTAAAATATATTGATTTTCTTGAAAGTAAATATATTTTCATACATTTCATCTTACAACTACATATCTATTTATTTGGTATATTTTCATTAAACATTACAAACATTGATAAAAGTCATTGCATTAAATTATATGTTCATGAAAGAACTTAATCCACATAAAAACAATGTTGAATCAGATTTATTAGCGAATTTTTAATGATGTTGTTTTTCAGCTGAGCATCAAACACAAATGTAAGCGCCTTCTGACCACTGTGACCTTGGAACAGCATGATCTCAGCTTGTCATCATTTTCATTCAGCATTACAAAACAGTAAGTGATATGAACATAACAATTACAAAACAGTTAGTGATGTGAACATTTCAATTACAAAACAGTAAGTGATGTGAACATTACAATTACAAAACAGTAAGTGATGTGAAAATTAAGCATTACAAAACAGCAAGTTAATTTAAAACTCAGCATTACAAAACAGTAAGTGATGTGGACATTCAGCATTACAAAACAGTAGGTGATGTGAACATATGGCATTACAAAACAGTTATTGATTTTTAGCATGGCTGTTTTCGGAGAAAACCCGAGGTATTGTCATAGCCAGCTTGTCATGTCGTGTCCTGTCCGTTGTGTTGTCAGCGTCAAGCTAAAACCTTAACACTTTGTCAAGGCTTTGAACATTGGCTCTAAAATCAAAGTGCTTCCACCTACAACTTTGAAACTTCATATGTAGCTGCACCTTGATGAGTTCTACACACCGCACCCATATTTGGGTCACTAGGTCATAGGTCAAGGTCACTGCAACCTCTAATAAATCTGACAAGCTTATTTATTCAAAAATGCACTGGCAGCCAAGCGTTGACACCCATTCTACGGTGCTCTTGTAACATTTAGAATAACAAAACAGGAATTTGAACATTAAGGATTACAAAGCAGTTACAAATTTGAACATTAAGCATTACAAAACAGTAAGTGATGTGAACATTTAGCATTACAAAACCGTAAGTTATGTGGACATTGAGCATTACAGTACAGTAGGTGATGTGAACATTCAGCATTACAATACAGTAAGTGATACAAATATTCTGCATTACAAAGCAGCAAATGATTTAAACATTCAGCATAACAAAACAGTAAGTTATGTGAACATTCAAGATAACAAAACAAGAAGGTGATGTGGACATTCAGCATTAGAAAAAGGTATGTTATGTGAACATTCAATATTAAAAAACAGTAAGTGATGTGGACATTCAGAATTACCAAACAGTTACTGTAGGTGATGTGAACATTCAGTATTAATAAGCAGTAAGTGATGTTAGCATTCAGTATTACCAAACAGTAAGTGAAGGGAACATTCAGTATTACCAAACAGTAAGTGATGGGAACATTCAGTATTACCAAACAGTAAGTGATGGGAACATTCAGTATTACCAAACAGTAAGTGAAGGGAACATTCAGTATTACCAAACAGTAAGTGATGGGAACATTCAGTATTACCAAACAGTAAGTGATGGGAACATTCAGTATTACCAAACAGTCAGTGATGGGAACATTCAGTATTACCAAACAGTAAGTGAAGGGAACATTCAGTATTACCAAACAGTAAGTGATGGGAACATTCAGTATTACCAAACAGTAAGTGATGGGAACATTCAGTATTACCAAACAGTAAGTGATGGGAAAATTCAGTATTACCAAACAGTAAGTGATGGGAACATTCAGTATTACCAAACAGTAAGTGAAGGGAACATTCAGTATTACCAAACAGTTACTGTAGGTGATGTGAACATTCAGTATTAATAAGCAGTAAGTGATGTTAGCATTCAGTATTACCAAACAGTAAGTGAAGGGAACATTCAGTATTACTAAACAGTCAGTGATGGGAACATTCAGTATTACCAAAAAGTAAGTGATAGGAACATTCAGTATTACCAAACAGTAAGTGATGAGAACATTCAGTATTACCAAACAGTAAGTGATGGGAACATTCAGTATTACCAAACAGTAAGTGATGGGAACATTCAGTATTACCAAACAGTAAGTGATAAGAACATTCAGTATTACCAAACAGTAAGTGAAGTGAATATTTAGCATTGCTAAACAGTTAGTGCTGTAAACATTCAGCATTACAAAACAGAAAGTAATTTGAAAATGTGGCATTACATAACAGTTATTGATTTTAACATTAAGAATAACAAAACAGGAATTTGAACATTAAGCATTACAAAGCAGTTACAAATTTGAACATTAACCATTACAAGACAGTAAGAATTTGAACATTTAGCATAACAAAACAGTTACGAATTTTAACATTAAGCATTACAAAACAGTAACAAATATGAATATTAAGCATAACAAAACAAATACAAATGTAAACATTAAGCATTACAAAATAGTTATGAATTTTAACATTTTGCATTACAAAATAGGTACATATTTGAAAATTTAGCATTACAAAACAGTAAGTGATGTTCATTCAGCATAACAAAAAGTAAGTGATGTGAACATTCAGGCTTACAAAACAGTAATTAAGCGATGTGAAAATTGCAAAATAGTAATTGATGTGTAATAACAAAACATTATGCGATGAAAATTCAGCATTACAATACTATGAGAGCTTGCATTGTAACTTAATTTATGGACAGGTTGAAATTGCTGTTCAAACTTTGCTGCATAACTTGTAACAGATTTTCATCTTTCAGAACAATAAGTAATAAGAAATGCTCTGGCTACAGGGGAACTTGTAAGCAATCTTGGGATTTCAGGATTACGCATGAGATTACCAACAGTGATGGCAGCAAGTTGCAGTTGATGATGGACTACTCTCCCCTCCCGCCCGTCAACCTGGAGCAGGAGGAGATTGTCAACGTACTGCAGCGTATGTTAGCTCTCATGGCTACAATTTGTGTCGCGTTCTAAGAAAATTGGGCTTAATGCATGTGCGCAAAGTGTTGTCCCAGATTAGACTGTGCAGTCTGCACAGGCTAATCAGGGACAACTCTTTCCACCTAAATTTGATTTTTGCTAAGAGAGACTTCATTTATACGAAAAATGTCATAAAAGCGGAAAGTGTCGTGTCTGATTAGCCCGTGTGGACTGCACAGCCTAATTTGGGACGACACTTAACGCACATGCATTTTGCCCAGTTTTCTCAGAACATGACTCATTTAACAACATTTCTTAATTCTGTTTAAAGAATAACATGCATAAATCATGTATTTCATAGTTTTGTTTTACCATTTTAAAGTGCATGGTCTTGTGGAAAAGCATATTTACGTTGTTTATTTTGTATAAATTTCATCTTGTAATTGTTTAACGCTGCAAGTTTTTCCTACTTTATTGCTCTTTTAAAATAGTTATCTCAAGATAATCTTGATGAAATAAACTAAGAATATTTGAAAAATAAGAGTCAGAAGAACACAACTTTTGTTTAAAAAATGATGTATCTGTGCTATTCTTTTAAAAACCAGACTCAATTTATTTATGTAAATAATCATCCCAGATTAGCCTGTGCAGTCTGCAGTCAAGGATGGCACTTTCTGCTTAGAGTGGAGTTTTGTTTAGAAAACAGACTTTCTTGAAACAAATAATTCTATAAAATCCCAAAGTAATGTCCCTGGTTGGACTGTGAAGACTGCACATGTCAATCAGGGATGATACTTTATGCACAATCATTTAGCTCGGTTTTCCTAGATCCCAGCCCATACGTTTTCACTGTTAATGGATGGCTGGTTTTCCTAGATCCCAGCCCATACGTTTCAACTGTTAATGGATGGCTGGTCTGATGCAGGCACTCAAGAGTCAATCATTTGATGGACACATTGTTTTATATTACAACTGGTGTATTAAATTACTTGAAAAAAGTTGTTAAGTTTTCATATTTTCAGTATATAGGTAATAAATTTTACTGGGTATGTCTAACAGGTAACTTCCAGCTAACTATAATTAACGCCAGTAGATTGATCATCATCGTCATGTGGTAAACCCAGGAATTCAAATTGTGCATGCGTAGTGAATTGTATATATTATATATATAAAATGATCAATCTACTTGCGTTATTTATAGTGTGTATATCGTTATGTCACCTATTTTCGCAATGTACTTTCGATTTCACATAGCAACAAATTATTACCAAATATACTGAAAATATGAACTTTTTTCAAGTAATGTAATATACCAGTGGTGATATTTTAATCAATATAAACTACTAATTGTAAAATAATACAGTATTTTACAACTTTTCTTTTCTTTGTCGTCGTGGTTGACAGTCCCTTTAAGGGATTCAAATTAAACTTCATTTAAAGTCCATTAAGTGGGTGTCAATGTAGTGCCATTGTTTCTCTTGTCAAAACACAGCTTTAGCATGACAAGTGACTTGTTAAATACATACAACTGACCACAAGCAACTAAAGCGGGGGTAAAAAAGCCTTTTTAGTGAATTGAAACCAGAAGTATTGTAATTAAAGAAAGGGCTACCATTTGAATGAGTCAGTCTCTCGTATTACCAGACTTAATTATACTGCCCAGCTAAGCCGTGTTGTCGGTGATTGCTGTGTGGACTTCACAGGCTCATCTGGGACGATCCTTTATGCACATACATTAAGCCCGTCAGGCTCATCTGGGACAATACTTTACGCACATACTGGGACAATACTTTACGCTGCACATACATTAAGCCCGTTTCTTTCAGAGCCAGGCTCATATATTGGTGTGTTCTTGCAGGCTCTGGGGTGATGTATGTGTGTGTACACTGCGCAAACAATGTGGCAGCCTCGGACAAGACTGGCTCCTCAGACCCGTACTGTGTTGTATTCTGTGATAGGAGAAGGGTATGTTATGTGCTCAAATACTGTGTGCTCAGACCTGTACTGTGTTGTATTCTGTGATAGGAGAAGGATACGTAATGTGCTCACATACTGTGTGCTCAGACCCGTACTGTGTTGTATTCTGTGATAGGAGAAGGGTACGTAATGTGCTCAAATATTGTGTGCTCAGACCCGTACTGTGTTGTATTCTGTGATAGGAGAAATGTACGTAATGTGCTCAAATACTGTGTGCTCAGACCCGTACTGTGTTGTATTCTGCGATAGGAGAAGGGTATGTAATGTGCTCAAATACTGTGTGCTCAGACCCGTACTGTGTTGTATTCTGTGATAGGAGAAGGGTACGTAATGTGCTCAAATATTGTGTGCTCAGACCCGTACTGTGTTGTATTCTGTGATAGGAGAAGGGTATGTTATGTGCTCAAATACTGTGTGCTCAGACCCGTACTGTGTTGTTTTCTGTGATAGGAGAAATGAACGTAATGTGCTCAAATATTGTGTGCTCAGACCCGTACTGTGTTGTATTCTGTAAAAGGAGAAATGTACGTAATGTGCTCAAATACTGTGTGCTCAGACCCGTACTGTGTTGTATTCTGCGATAGGAGAAGGGTATGTAATGTGCTCAAATACTGTGTGCTCAGACCCGTACTGTGTTGTATTCTGTGATAGGAGAAGGGTACGTAATGTGCTCAAATATTGTGTGCTCAGACCCGTACTGTGTTGTATTCTGTGATAGGAGAAGGGTATGTAATGTGCTCAAATATTGTGTGCTCAGACCCGTACTGTGTTGTATTCTGTGATAGGAGAAATGAACGTAATGTGCTCAAATATTGTGTGCTCAGACCCGTACTGTGTTGTATTCTGCGATAGGAGAAATGAACGTAATGTGCTCAAATACTGTGTGCTCAGACCCGTACTTTGTTGTATTCTGCGATAGGAGAAATGAACGTGATGTGCTCAAATATTGTGTGCTCAGACCCGTACTGTGTTGTATTCTGCGATAGGAGAAGGATACGTAATGTGCTCAAATACTGTGTGCTCAGACCTGTACTGTGTTGTATTCTGCGATAGGAGAAGGGTATGTAATGTGCTCAAATATTGTGTGCTTAGACCCGTACTGTGTTGTATTCTGTGATAGGAGAAGGGTATGTTATGTGCTCAAATACTGTGTGCTCAGACCCGTACTGTGTTGTATTCTGTGATAGGAGAAATGTACGTAATGTGCTCAAATACTGTGTGCTCAGACCCGTACTGTGTTGTATTCTGTGATAGGAGAAGGATACGTAATGTGCTCAAATACTGTGTGCTCAGACCCGTACTGTGTTGTATTCTGCGATAGGAGAAGGGTATGTAATGTGCTCAAATATTGTGTGCTCAGACCCGTACTGTGTTGTATTCTGTGATAGGAGAAGGGTATGTTATGTGCTCAAATACTGTGTGCTCAGACCCGTACTGTGTTGTATTCTGTTATAGGAGAAAGGTTTGTGATGTGCTCGAATACTGTGTGATAGGCTATGTTGTATACAATAAGAATTTAACTATATCCATTTGGAGGGGTAATGGAAGCATTTGAACAGTTTTAAAAACTATCGAATGAAGCTTCTATGTTATTTGTTGAATCAAGAGAGGTTTTGATTCTTTTGCAGAATTTAAAACTATTTTTTTACTCTTAAAGAATAAGAAAAAAATAGAATTTGAATTATACATGTTCCAATTGCTTATAGTCATTACTTTTTTTACCCTGGATGTTAACCCTAATATGATTCATATATTGTATGACTTAAATGTACATTTTATATTGAAAAAATGAGATTCTAATGGAATCTTTTTTATTGTCTACTCTAGTAATTTCTAGTTAGTGCTACACATCAACTTTCATGATTTTATATGTAATATGATATTATTAAACTGAACACCTTGTATAACTTCAGGTATTGACAACTCCTTACCTTGCTCAAACACTAAACCCCCGCTGGGAGTCACATGCAGAATTCTTTGTCAAGGATTTCTCACAGGTAAAAGCTTTGTACTGTAGGTATTGGATAAAAAACATTCAACCTTTTGATTGCTTTTTGATTGATTTTCTTTTTCTTAAATCATATTGATTTAGACTCTTGGCATAATTCTAAGAACCAAAGTTCCCTGACCTTTAGTTTTTAGGTTGTGTGCATTACTACACTATCCTTGAATAACAATTACTATACCAGCATCCTCTTAATATAACTATATCTACTATAGCTATTCATTTGATTTTTCACACATGTAATGCAAGGTAATTGTGTAAGGTGACTGAATTGCAATTCAGCACAATTATGCTCGTTTTTTAGTTCACCTTGGCACAATTACTCAAGTGGAGCTATTGTGATCACTTCATCATTGTTGTGCAGTGTCCAGTGCGCTGTGTGCGTTGTCAACTTTTATCACAATTGTCTTCCAATCTTGATGAAACTTGATCAGACTGTTTATCTGGGACATTATCTAGAACCGTTTTGAATCTGAGTCATGTGCGTCCAAAAACTAGGTCATCAGGTCATATTTTAGAAAAAAACTTGTTGTCACTTTAAAGACCACATTTAGAAATCAATCTTTTTCAAACTTGTTTAAAATGTTTATATTTACTTAATCAATGTCAATTAAAAATCCGTGACATGTGCATCCAAATCTAAATCACCAGGTCAAATTACAGAAAATTTATGTTTCCACTCTAAAGGACATATTACCGGGTAAGTCTCAATTGTGATGAAACTTGGTCCAAATGTTTATTTGGAGATTTTCTGGGCAAAGTTCCAATCTGTTTGATGTGTGTCCAAAAATAATGTCACCAGGTTAAATCTTAAAACAATCTTGTTAACACTCTAGTGGCCAAATTGTTCATCTAATATTGATGAAACTTGATCAGAAAGTTAAGCTGAACAATAGCTAGGCCATGCTTGAATCTATGACTTGTCTTTCCAAAAACTAGGTCACCTGGTCAATAAGTAGAAAAACCTTATTACTACTCTAGAGGCTACGTCATAATGTCTTAAAATAAATAAATTATGAACACTCTTTAGTTATGACTGAATCCTTATGAAACTTGGCCAGAATGTTCATCTTGATTATCTTGGCTTGGTTTGAATGTGGATGATTTGTGTCCAAAAACTAGGTGAAATATAAGGAAAAAACACTCTAGAAACAAAGTATGAATAATTACTATCTTGAAAAAAATATTTTCAGAAAGTTTGTATGGCTCTAATTGCTCTTATTACTCTTGTCATATTTTAGGCAGAGTTTGAATATGGGTCATGTGCATCTAAAAAAGGTCAAACTTAGAAAACCTTGTTGCTACTTTCAGGTCACATTTATGACTTAATCTTGATTAAACTTTATTAAAATGTTCATTTTGACAATAGCTAGGCTGTACGGGTATTTGAATTTGGTCACTTGCATAAAAAATTGATCACCAGGTCATATCTTAATTTTGATAACACGCTAGAAGTAACATTTACAACTTAATAATAACAATATGAAGAAAAAGTTAGAAGTTAGGTCAGATCCAGCTGAAACTAAGTCACGAGGTCAGATCTTAAAAAAAACACCTTGTTGCCACTGGTGTCTGTATACTCAAGTAAGCTTGTAAAGGCCATAATGGCCCTTTTGTTTAAATAAGGAAATAAGAACTATAATCAAGCTTGCTGTCTTGGGTAGCATTTGTTGTATTAAAGCCTTCATCATGATCAATTTTCTTAGTGTACAGATGAAAATATCACAATGGTTTCTGTGGTTTACTCTTTGTTAGAGTCAATAATTTCTTCTTGTAATATACCAAAATAAATGATAGAAGTAGATTAAACCCTCCAGGGCAAAATTCGGTATTGATGAAATGCTAGTATTTCTTTCAAGTAATTTGTTCTAATTTGCAATATTTATTTTCTCATTTTGTTGATTTTACAATTTTTTGCAAGCTTCCCTTTATTGTTTTGCTGGAAATTCCCCTAATACAGATTGAATGAAGTTTTTCTATGTGAAATTTTCTTTGATGATTTCTTTATGATTAAAAAGACTTGTACTATTAAATAGTACAATAGGCGACATGATAATTAGTGTACAGTGATTAAAAAATCTATGGACGTCTGCCGTATATGGCTAAAAGCTGGAAAAAAACCAGATCGCCCTTACTTACTTCATGGTTGCTCTTAGTTTAATGTTTTTAGCTCACCTGAGCACAATTTGCTCATCATGAGCTTTTTTGATCCCTTTTTGTCTATTATCTGACTTCCGTTGGGCTTCGTGGGTCGTCAACATTTTCCTTGTTAACACTCTTTAGGCCACATTTATCGTCTGATCTTCATGAAACTTGGTCAGAAAATTTGTCCCAATGTTATCTTGGACTAGTTCAAAAATGGTTCAGGTTGGATGAAAAACATGGCCACCAAGGGGCATGGCATTTTTTCTTATATGGCTTTAGTTTAACCTTGTTAATACTCTAGAAGTCACATTTATCGTCCAACCTTTATGAAACTTGGTCAGAACATTTTTTCTTATGATAAATTGGATGAGTTTGTAAATGGTTCCGAACTGTTGAAAGACATAGCTGCCAGGGGGAGGGGTATTTTTTCTTTTATGGCTATAGTAAAACCTTATAAGCACTCAAGAAGTCACATTACATGTTTAGTTCAATTTTCATGAAATTTGGTAAGAATATTTGTTTTGTTGATATCTTGGATGCGTTTGAAAATGGTTCCGGTCTGTTAAAAAAGAATGGCCACCAGTTGGTTGGCGTTTTTCCTTATATGGCTATAGTTAAACCTTGTTAACTTTCTAGTATTTGCTTTTACCCATACTTTAGCATATTTGATCTCCAAATAAATTATGATGATGCAGCTTTTATAAAATTTTGCAGAATAAATAATGGTTTTAATTAAAAAACTACCACAGTATGTACACAGATTGACTGGTTATTGTTATGATCATTATGTCACCTTTTTATTTATAATTAAACAGTGTTAATTTATCATTATATGGGTAACAGTCAAGTCTCTTTGACAAAATCAAAGCGCTGACTTATCTCAAAATGGGGTCCCCTGATTTATGGATTATTAGCCCTTGCTGAAGGGGAAGGGATATAGAATTGCTGTTGTCCATCCGTCAGTCAGTCACAAGACATTTTCGGGCTATATCTCAAAAACTATATAAGATATCAACATGAAACTTCATAGGTGTATGAGGAGAAGTACCATGCACAAGGACCATAACCTTACACTTTCTGTAGTAGAGTTTTTGTCCTTAGTTTGTTTTTTGTGTATGATGTAACTTTTCAGGGCTCTATCTCAGATACCATGCAATACTACAACATGAAACTTGTAAATATATTAATGATGAGAAGTGCCATGCTTAAAAAACATAAACATTCATTTTCTTAAATAAAAGTTATTGCCCTTTGTTGTTTTTGTATGATGTAACTTTTCAAGGCTATTTCTCAGATATGCTACAAGATTTCAAAATGAAACTTCATGGGTGTATAGTAGTTGCAATAATTCAACTATCAGCTTTATAACCCAATGGGTTGCTGATAGTTGCAATGCGCTCTGTCTTGGCCATGGGTGCAAAAAGTTATCAACAATGCAAGGGTTAAGGAACACTGAAACTGCAAGAACTTATACAAGTTTACCTATCTAAACCACAAACTCATCCAAATGGTACCATTAAAGCAAGAAATAATTGATTTTATTGACTTAGATTTTGTTTTGTACGCTGTATCCGCCATATTGGAAAATTGACCCAATATTGGTTAGGTCGCAGTACACCACTATTTTGCACGTCAGGTTATGTGCTCCAGCCTATAAAGTCGATAACGATGTGGTTTTCGATACAGAATACACTGTTTCAAATTTAAACATAAACATGTCAGCGAGAAAAGTGTGTTGAAAATCGTCGTGTTTTTATAGGGTGCATGCAAAGGATGACATCCGTAGGTTGCCATTCAGGTAAATTTAACATGTTTATGAAGTTTGTTCATTATTTTCCTCAATTTGTCTCGAACGACGTCTGTTTAGTGAAGCCCACGGATTCGCTGCGCTGAACTGCACCCATGTTTATGAAGGGGTGCATATGGACTGCCAGAGCCGCCATAGCAAAAATTATCAAAGGCTCTGAGAGTCCGTTTATATGGACTAGGGTTTATAGATATCAATTAGGAGATTTGCAATTCATAAAAACAATTACCCTACTTTTAATTATTTTTTAAGACTATACCATACCTCAAGGGATTTGCACCCATCCATAAACACAATTTATTTAGCAGGGGATATCAACTCAACAAATTTGGTTGTTTTGATATTGTATTTACTGGAAGCAAATTTCAAGATTTGCCAGTTGTAGAATTTTACAAACCTTGTTGTAGAAAAAAACCTTTTTACTCAATATAAATGCTTTATGTGCCCTACCGTTTTCACCGGAGGGGACTTTTGGTTTTCGCTCTGTGAGTCTGTCTGTCTGTCACACTTTTCTGGATCCTGCGATAACTTTAAAAGTTCTTTTTTCATGAAAATTGAAACATAGATAGATGGCAATATGGACATTATGCACGTCATTTCATTTTGTTCCTACGTCAAAAAGCCTGGTTGCTATGGCAACAAATAGAATAGAAATACTGCTGAAAATGGTGGTTTTCAGGATCCTGCGATAACTTTACAAGTTTAAAACTTGAAACATGGATAGATGGCAATATGGACATTATGCACGTCATTTCATTTTGTTCCTATGTCAAAAATTCTGGTTGCTATGGAAAAAAATATATTTTTAAAAAATCTGACCATGGTGGAATTTCTGACAATGGTGGAGCCAGTAGGGGACATATATTGCTTGGCAATAGTTGGTAGTGTGCTATAGTGATGTTGTATTTTTGATAAATCATTGCAAGAAACTTTCTGTATTTTGTTAATAATGTGATCATGTTGAATTATTTTCAATAAAATTCTGTACACAATAATAAGCCAATTAATGGCATTGTTTGAGATACCCTCAGATACATTTCAATCTGAGATTTACAACAAAAATGTCCCATGTTTAAATACCAATTAAACAAATAAACAACCATTAAACTCTTTATGTTTGAATTCATCTTAGAGAGAATTAAACAAAAATCTTCATATACAGCCTTATGTTTCCAGTGTAACCTGTCGTTCTATGTATTTGACTGGGATGGTACCAACTCGATGGATGATGACTTTCTGGGGTCCGCACACCATGCCATGTCTGAGGTAAACTTGTAGTTGAAAATTATCTTGAAATATTGTTTTCTCGGTCATAAGTTAATCATAGATTTTCCATTTTTGTTTTTGGACTTAAAGAAATGGCAAGCTTCTTTACTTCCCCTGTTTGCTGCAACAAAGATTTTTGGACAAGCTGTTTCTCAACACTCACTTAAAACTCAACATATGCATTTCCCATATTAAAATGACCACATATTTAAGATTTGGTAACTTTTGTTTGATATATGTTACAAATAAGGGGTAATTTTTAACCAGATTTGCTAAAAATACTCTACAAACAGATTTAAGTTTTTCCGTTTCTAAGGTATTGCTGTACTTTCATTGAAACTTCAAACATTGATTCCCCATTTTTAAATGACCACATAAGCCAAGTTGTGGAAAAAAACATTGAGTTGTAAACAGAACTATGAAGCTCTAAATTGGATCCAAATATAGTTAAAACTAATTTTGAACAAATGATGCTAGCTGGTGAAAGCTTGTTAAGTGCAAAACCTGTTTCTTAAGCTTTAAGATCAAGGTTGCACTAAGCAAATCACATCGATATCTAAGAGTGTTGATGGAATAATATTGCAGATATTAAATATTATTGAAATTGAGCATGGACAGGGCTTTTTCACCTCTTAAACCTGAAAGATACTCACAGTCTGTTCAGGTTTTTTGCTGTTTGCTTCTCGTCAGTGCCTCAGGGTTGGAAATGAAGCCTTTGAAACTTGAATTAGTAAGAAAGTTCTTATCTTAAATTGGATTTTTTAAGGGACTACAATAATGTAAAAGTATGCATCTGAGTGGTAAAGGTTAAATGTGACATTTTTTTCATGTTGCAGAAGGAGCCATATGTATTGAAGCGTGCACTAGTCCTTGGCTGCAACAAACAAGGGATGGGCCATATGGCAGATGAATCTCTTGGACAGGTTGTTGTCTCCATCACGTTCAGGCCTGTATCCTCTGTGGAAAAATCAGGTACAAACTTTAAGAGTTCCAATGAGGAAAAGAACAGCTTGATAATCAGTTCAAATGTGATATTACACTTTGTGCTCATGGAGCATTTACTAGTTTGTATCAAGGAGTTGAGTTTACCAAGTACTGGTGAATGATAAGGAATGGTTGCATAATCCACTTAGTTGAGTAAAAATGAGTAAAAAAAAAACAAATATGCTCTGTACTATGATTTGCAGCTGGACAAAAATTATTAAAGAAATAAACTGTTATCAAAAAGAAAACAACACAACAGTTATCAACTCCAAATTATTTTTATATCAAAGTTACAGATCTTTAAACCGCAAATAAATGCATGTCAGTTGGATAGAAATATATTCCTTGTTACTGCTTTTTTATGTTTGTATATACGAATGTTGTCTATCATCCATGTTATCAAGATGTCCAGACTGAAGTAAGTAAACCTTGAATGTTTCCCATAGATTCCAAGCAATAACTACTTGTCTGTTTTATTAACATTTACTTCAGTAGAAACTTCCCTGTATCTTGCCAATAGACTTCCAATGCCGTCGGCGCTTTGATTAATAAATGCTAACTAGAATAGTAAACCAGATGTTTTGCAAAGTTTTCCTGTCCATGCTGGCTAGATTATCGTAAAAAAAAGTTTTCTAAATGTCCGATCAATCACTTCTTTCATAAGTAAGCCAAATGTTTTCTGAAGTTTCCAATCAATCACTTCTTCAATCAGTATGCCAAATGTTTTCTAAAGATTTCAATTTATCACTGCTTCCATTCCAAATGTTTTCCATTGTTTTCAGTGCGTATCTACTGTTAAATCAAAACTATGTTTTTTCATAGTTTTCAAACAGTGACTGCTAAAATAGCTAAACTTGATGTTTTACAAAGTTCCCGATCAATGGATAGATACTTAAACCTTTCTCATATATAAAGTATATTTTCCTGAATACAGAACGGTACCGCCTCTCCAGTACTGACTCAGCAAACAACAATGAGTTCCTGTACGTGGAAGACATGGTTTCCCCTTGCACAATGGTAATATTGTTTGATATTTGTTGAATTTGTTGTAACATTTTGAAATATAACCGTATGCTTGCGCTTATAAGACGCATTTTTAAGACTCAAAGTAATAAGTTTTAGTGGGGGTCTCGCCTTATAAGCGAGATACTGGTGAAAATGAAAGAATTTTCTCAAAAAATCAAGTTTACTGGTCTTACGCTGGCCAAATTGGACACATGTCAGTTGTTTTGAATCATCGCGGCAGCCATTTGCATTTTCTCTAAAGTCGGTGATTCGCCAATTCATGCATTTGAACCGAATCATATCGATACCTGTTTACATACCGCTTTTCTAATGTTCACATTTATCCAATAATCCAATATAATTACAACATCACTTACCAAAAAATAATCTTACACATGTATGACGATACATATGTTGAAGAAATTCATAAACACAGCCATATGCCTACGCCATTTTTCAGATGTGTAAAGAGTACAGTGCATAATGGGAAAATTTAAAGCAAATATAAATTAAGATTGAATGCAATACGTTTATGTACAAAAAAATGTTTTATTGTGTCATATGCAGGTCATGTAAAAAACGTGCTTCCTGGGGACTTTCTGATAACGGGTAAAAATGAAAGTGAATATCTGTTAACAGTTACACTACGTAGGGGTTAGCATGTAAATAAATCGTCATATATATCATTTATTTTTCTTACACATACTGCTCTGATAGGGAATACATGTAATAAACATTGACCCGTGAGTTTTTCACATCTTTATTGACATTACACAGCAGATTAACACCAATTAGCTGTCGAAGGTTGTTTAACCTCTTAGCGATTAAAATCGGTTAAACAGACGGATATAGCAAAGAAACTGTGATCGTCGCCATCTTTGTACCGAATTGCCAAATTTCTGATTTCCAGTTTGCGAAGTCATTTTTTTATAGCATAATTCTACTTTTCGGTAGTCAACAACAATGCGTGAAAGGACGGAGTAGTGTAGCTCATACGCCCATTGTATACAACAACAACAAACTTTTCGATCTTTTTTTCTGATTTCGAAATTACTTTCGGCAAAATTTGACCGCCTCTTATACGCAGGTCAGTCTTAAATCCACTTATTATAAAGTCCGAAGTCGGGGTGCGTTTTATAAGCGAGGGTGTCTTATAAGCGAAAGTATACGGTAATGCTAGAAAAGTTTGTTTACATTGTGGAAAATTAAGGTTTGTGAGTGCATTTTAACAAAGTGGTTTTGCTTTTTATTCTGTGATATTTTATTTGGATTTTTCATGTTGAGAAGTGTGTTAATTAGGTGGTAGCTTTAATTGGCTATTTCAATAGCACAGCAAAGCAATGTGTACGGACAATACAATTAATACTAATAATATATTAAAATTATTGGTATTATACATCATATTATATGTATTATACAACCTGACCTAGTTCGGCATTACATTTGGGACATGACTGAATAAGGTTAAGGTCACTTACTTAAAATAGAACAACAGTTTCTGCTCAATGACTTAAGTTTTGATGTAGATTTTGAGCTGAAATTCTGCGTGCTGGAAGGAAGCGTGCATAACTTTTATTTGCACAATTATTAAAATCATATAGAATAAAAAAGTCAATCAGTGAAAGCCTGATTTGGGGCATTGCTAGTTCCTCTTTACGTGCATTTCAACATATTTAACTTTGGTCATATTGATGTTTTGTCTATGTACAGTGTAGTATTTTTAAATACCTCTGTTGGTAGATGTTCAATACTATTATTTGTAAAAAATTATTTCCACTTGTTTACCTTTATTTTGAACCATAAAGGATCCAGTTGGAAAGTTCAAGGTAGATATGAAGAAATATCCATGAAAACATTATACTAACATAATTTGTAAACAAACTAAAATATTACAGACTTATATTTAATTTAAAAATGAGTGTATTTATGCCCAGTTAGGAAATGCATTATATTTTTTGTTGTTTTTTAGTAAATATGCTATAGGTTTTAGGGATCTCAAGAGAATTTTGCCATAGCCCTTGCATGTACTGTTTGTTATTAACATAGATTCTTAATTTACAGTGATAGAATTCTAGTCCCCTCTATATGGCATGCATGTGTATTTTGATATGAGCCATGCTCTGTGAAAAGGGGGTTTAATGCATGTGCGTAAAGTGTCGTCCCTGATTAGCCTGTGCAATCCACACAGGCTAATCAGGGATGGCACTTTCCGCCTTAACTTGATTTTTGCTAAGAAGAGACTTTTTTTAACAAAAAATATCATTAAAGCGGAAAGTGTCGGCCCAGATTAACCTATGCGGACTGCACAGGCATATCTGGGACAACACTGTGTGGACTGCACAGGCATATCTGGGACAACACTGTGTGGACTGCACAGGCATATCTGGGACAACACTGGGACTGCACAGGCATATCTGGGACAACACTGTGTGGACTGCACAGGCATATCTGGGACAACACTGTGTGGACTGCACAGGCATATCTGGGACAACACTGTGTGGACTGCACAGGCATATCTGGGACAACACTGTGTGGACTGCACAGGCATATCTGGGACAACACTGTGTGGACTGCACAGGCATATCTGGGACAACACTGTGTGGACTGCACAGGCATATCTGGGACAACACTGTGTGGACTGCACAGGCATATCTGGGACAACACTGTGTGGACTGCACAGGCATATCTGGGACAACACTGTGTGGACTGCACAGGCATATCTGGGACAACACTGGGACTGCACAGACATATCTGGGACAACACTTTACGCACATGCATTGAACCCCCCTTTCACAGAGCACGGCTCAAATCTAATTTGTATGCCTTTACAGGCTAAATGTCATATAGTGTAACCCCTGTCTGTGTTTGTATCTGTTTTTATGGGTGTTTTTTTTTTTTTTTACATTTTGAGTCAGGCTTATTACTTTGTTGTCCACTATTGGAATTCCGAATTAATTAAGCACAAATGATCATTATATCAAGAGGACGTGTCCAGAGCAAATCACATGTTATTTGCTTTAAAGCCAAAGTCATCAACACATGAGTTTTTGTTATATAGCTGTTATAAATGTAGTGAAAGTACATGCTTGTGTCTGCTCATTTGTGCATTATGGGAGTTTTTAATTAATTGGTTCAAGTTATGATCATATCAAGACAAAGTGTCCCATGCAAAACCATGTGACTTTCTTCAAGTTCAAGGTCACATGGCCATTTAGAGTTTTTGCATCTCCTTTTTATTGCTAAAGATAAAGTACATGTTCATGTCTGGTCAATAACTTTGTGGTGTAATACATTGGCATAAATAATCATAATATCTGTCCGTTGTTTTAAGCAACACTGGCCAAAGGCCAGCGGAGCTTATGTCATGGTCCTGTGTCCGTCGTTCGTGCGTCCGTCCGTGCGTCTGTGCGTTAACTTTTCCTTTAAACATCTTCTTCTCCTAAACTACTGGTCTAATTCTGATGAAATTTCTCAGGAATGTTCTTGGGGTGAACCTCTTTCAAATTTGTTCAAATTATGCCCCTGGGGTCAAATTTGATCCTGCCCAGGGGTCACAAAATTGAAAATTTGCTTATATAAGGCCTATTTTGTGAAAACTTTTAAAATCATCTCGTCCATAACCATTGGGCCTAGGGCTATCAAATTTTGTATGTAGAGATATCTTATAGTCCTCTACAAAAATTTGTTCAAATTATGCCCCTGGGGTCAAATTTGACCCTGCCCCGGGGGTCACAAAATTTAACATATGCTTATATATGGTCTGTTTTGTGAAAACTTTACAAATTCTCTCGTCCATAACAATTCGGCCTAGGGCTACCAAATTTGGTATGTAGTGGCATCTTATAGTCCTCTACCAAGTTTGTTCAAATTATGCCCCTGGGGTCAAGTTTGACCCTGCCCCGAGGGTCACAAAATTGAACATATGCTTATATAAGGCCTTTTTGTGAAATCTTTAAAAAAATCTCTTGTCCATAACAGTATGGCATAGGGCTACCAAATTTAGTATGTAGTGACATGTAATAGTTCTCTTCTTAGTTTTTTCAAATTATGCCCCTGGGGTCAAGTTTGAACCTGCCCCGAGGGTCACAAAATTGAACATATGCTTATATAAGGCCTATTTTGTGAAAACTTAAAAAACTTTCTGTCCATAACCATCCGGCCTAGGGCTATCAAATTGGTATATACACATGTAGTGACATCTAATAGTCCTCTACCAAATTTGTTAAAATTTTATCCCTAGGGTCAAATTTGACCCTGCCCCGGGGGTCACAAAATTGAACATATGCTTATATAATGCCTATTTTGTGAAAAAATCTTGTCCATAACCATTAGGCCTAGGGCTATACAATTTGGTATGTAGTGACATTTAGTCCTCTTTTTAGTTTGTTCAAATTATGCCCCAGGGGTCAAATTTGACCCTGCCCTGGGGCCACAAAGTCAATTATATGCTTATATAGTGCCTATTTTGTGAAAACTTAAAAACTTCTCTTGTCCTTTACCATGAGGCATAGGGCTACCAAATTTGGTATGTAGTGACATCTAATAGTTCTCTACCAAGTTTGTTCAAATTATGCCCCTTGGGTCAAATTTGACCCTGCCCGGGGGTCACAAAGCTGAACATGCGCTTATATAAGGCCTATTTTGTGAAAACTTTAAAAATCTTATTGTCCATAACCATTGGGCCTAGGGCTACCAAATTTGGTATTTAGTGACATCAAATAAACCTCTCCCAAATTTGTTCAAATAATGCCTCTGGGGTCAACCCGGGGGGTCACAAAATTGAATAAACGCTCATAAAGCGCCTATTTTGTGAAATCTTTAAAAATCTTCTTGTCGAAAACCATTCGGACTAAATTTGGTATGCAGTAACATTTTATAGTCATCTACCAAGTTTGTTCAAATTATGCCCTTTGGGTCAAATTTGACCCTGACCTGTGGGTCACAAAATTGAACATTATATACGCTTATATCTTGCTTATTTTGTGAAAACTTTTTAAATATTCTTGTCCTTAACTCTAGGACCTAGGGCTACCACATTTTGTATGTAGTGAGATATAGTAGTCCTCTACAAAGTTTGCTCAAATTATGCCCCTGGGGTTAAATTTGACCCAGCCGAGAGGGTCACAAAAGTGTACATGTGCTTAAATAGGGCCTATATTTAAGTATTTGCACATGCCGAGAATATTTGTTTCAGCCTTTTTTTCAGCAGTGGAGCGAAACAGGGCCATCATGGCCCTCTTGTTATGTGAAATACCATTTTGGTAGCTTTAAGTCAAAGTCAACGTAGACACTTAAAGTTTGTCACTAGTCCATATATGATAATAGTGATAGTATTTGCTCTTTTGACTGTCAGTTTTATTCCTGTATAGCACAATATACAAATTTCAAGGCAACATATTGTGTGCACCTAGTATGATGCTTTCATAAAGATGGAGGTCACATAATTATGTGAAATAGGCATAATATGTAACAACAGTAACAAAGGTTACAACAGGCTGATACATGCATGCTGTATTAACTATTGAAATCATGTGTGTCATTGATCGGGAGGCGGAAAACTACAACGGGCGAGGCATGGTCAGGGGTGATAACCCCAAAAAAGGGTTAGGGTAAGGGTTAGGGTTAGGGGTCGGGTTAGGGTTGGGTTTAGGCTAACCCAAACCCTAACCGGACCCCTAACACTAACCCTAACCCTAACCTTAACCCTCTAACCCCCCCTTGCGCAATACCATACCATGCCTCGCCCGTTGTAGTTTTCCGCCTCCCGTCATTGATCACTCTTGTCTTTGTTTAGTTGTTCAGGGAAATATAGAAGGGGGCATCTGTGCCTATAATGTGTTTTGTTGTTGTTTTTATGAGTCATTATAATTGCCATATTATGTTCAACCTTGTAACATTTGCATAAGTTTTACAGACTAACCAAAATCAATGTATCCTAGCATTTTTGATGGTGGATGGAGGTATAATTAGTTGAAAAAACTGTAATCTACAGTATATAGCATAGTTACAGCAGTTACTTAGTTATATCATATTACACATACAATTCATGATTTAAAACCAATATTGATGTATTTTGATGCTGTTCTCATTGCTGATCATTTCACTGAAATGTTGATTACTATAATTTATTATAATTGCAATTTTCTATGTTTTGGTCATTTTGAACCCAGCATGGATACAAGTTATTTACCAGGTTTTTCGAAGGAAAAAACTGGTTATTAGATTGGCGAATGCGGGCGGGCTGGCTGGCTGGCGGGCGGGCGGAACAAGCTTGTCAGGGCCATAACTTTGTCGTTCATTGTGAGATTTTAAAATCATTTGGCACATTTGTTAACCATCATTAGACGGTGTGTTGCGCGAAAAAATTACGTCAATATCTCCAAGGTCAAGGTCACACTTGGAGTTCAAAGGTAAAAAATAGCCATAAATGAGCTTGTCTGGGCTATAACTATGTCATTCATTATGAGATTTTAAAATCATTTGGCACATTTGTTCACCATCATGGGACGGTGTGTCACACGAAAGAATCACGTCAAAATCTCCAATGTCAAGGTCGCCACGACTAAAAATAGATATATTTTAAAACAAACTTACAAAGGGAGTTAATTTTGTTTGTTCATTTCAAAAGTTCAGTTTGAGTTGTCTCCCTTTATCAGATTTTTTTTCACAATGAAAACCTGGTTTTGTGACAATTTTGTCCCTTGTTTTTATGATTAGTGTATAAACTGAACTAATAAGATACCGGTAATGCAGAAATGCTCATTAATACATTTATGATTGGTATGTCAAGTGCATTATATTTACATAATTTGTTAGTCATACATGTATGCTGTCATACCATATAAAAATTATAATATAAAATAATACCAGTGTAACTATTTACACATTTACCATATCCATAAGTCTTGTCATTTCTTCTTATGGAAAGACAAGTACCATTGTGTTATTAATATCTCCTTAATATAAACATTTGAGAAATACTCTCATACATAGTATTACAAAAGAATATTATTCAAGTATTTTTTTTTAAATATATGCAATGATACAGGAAAATCTGTACTGATATGTCCTGCACATTTCTGTATTAAAGCATTCAAACTAAGAGCCCCCAAAAATATGACTTAACCTTTTGTACCTAAATTGAGATTTCCTATACAATATCTAACTACATGAAACCATATAGATCATTTTCACATTTTTTAGATTGACAAAACTTTTCTTTAAAAAGCTCATGGTTTCTCATACACTCCTGGCATCCACACAAGAAGTCAAACTTGAGTGGTGCTCTTGAAAACCAGGCTTATTGTATGTGCATGAAGTATTGTCCATGATTAGCCTGTGCAGATGAAGTATTGTCCAAGATTAGCCTGTGCAGATGAAGTATTGTCCAAGATTAGCCTGTGCAGATGAAGTATTGTCCAAGATTAGCCTGTGCAGATGAAGTATTGTCTAAGATTAGCCTGTGCAGATGAAGTATTGTCCAAGATTAGCCTGTGCAGATGAAGTATTGTCCAAGATTAGCCTGTGCAGATGAAGTATTGTCCATGATTAGCCTGTGCAGATGAAGTATTGTCCAAGATTAGCCTGTGCAGATGAAGTATTTCCAAGATTAGCCTGTGCAGATGAAGTATTGTCCAAGATTAGCCTGTGCAGATGAAGTATTGTCCAAGATTAGCCTGTGCAGATGAAGTATTGTCTAAGATTAGCCTGTGCAGATGAAGTATTGTCCATGATTAGCCTGTGCAGATGAAGTATTGTCCAAGATTAGCCTGTGCAGATGAAGTATTGTCCATGATTAGCCTGTGCAGATGAAGTATTGTCCATGATTAGCCTGTGCAGATGAAGTATTGTCCAAGATTAGCCTGTGCAGATGAAGTATTGTCCATGATTAGCCTGTGCAGATGAAGTATTGTCTAAGATTAGCCTGTGCAGATGAAGTATTGTCTAAGATTAGCCTGTGCAGATGAAGTATTGTCCAAGATAAGCCTGTGCAGATGAAGTATTGTCCAAGATTAGCCTGTGCAGATGAAGTATTGTCTAAGATTAGCCTGTGCAGATGAAGTATTGTCCATGATTAGCCTGTGCAGATGAAGTATTGTCCAAGATTAGCCTGTGCAGATGAAGTATTGTCCAAGATTAGCCTGTGCAGATGAAGTATTGTCCAAGATTAGCCTGTGCAGATGAAGTATTGTCTAAGATTAGCCTGTGCAGATGAAGTATTGTCCATGATTAGCCTGTGCAGATGAAGTATTGTCCAAGATTAGCCTGTGCAGATGAAGTATTGTCCAAGATTAGCCTGTGTAGATGAAGTATTGTCTAAGATTAGCCTGTGCAGATGAAGTATTGTCCAAGATTAGCCTGTGCAGATGAAGTATTGTCCATGATTAGCCTGTGCAGATGAAGTATTGTCCATGATTAGCCTGTGCAGATGAAGTATTGTCCATGATTAGCCTGTGCAGATGAAGTATTGTCTAAGATTAGCCTGTGCAGATGAAGTATTGTCCATGATTAGCCTGTGCAGATGAAGTATTGTCCAAGATTAGCCTGTGCAGATGAAGTATTGTCCAAGATTAGCCTGTGCAGATGAAGTATTGTCCAAGATTAGCCTGTGCAGATGAAGTATTGTCTAAGATTAGCCTGTGCAGATGAAGTATTGTCCATGATTAGCCTGTGCAGATGAAGTATTGTCCAAGATTAGCCTGTGCAGATGAAGTATTGTCCAAGATTAGCCTGTGTAGATGAAGTATTGTCTAAGATTAGCCTGTGCAGATGAAGTATTGTCCAAGATTAGCCTGTGCAGATGAAGTATTGTCCATGATTAGCCTGTGCAGATGAAGTATTGTCTAAGATTAGCCTGTGCAGATGAAGTATTGTCTAAGATTAGCCTGTGCAGATGAAGTATTGTCCAAGATTAGCCTGTGCAGATGAAGTAAACCCAGTTTTCCCAGAGATCAATTGAGTCATGTTCTGAGAAAACTGGGCATAATGCATGTGCGTAAAGTGTTGTCCCAGATTAGCCTGTGCAGTCCACACTGGCTTATCAGGGATGACACTTTCCGCTTTTATGACATTTTTTCGTTTAAATAAAGTCTCTTTTTAGCAAAATCCAATTTAGGCGGAAAATGTCGTCCCTGATTAGCCTGTGCGAACTGCACAGGCTTATCTGGGACGACACTTTACGCACATGCATTATGCCCAGTTTGCTAAGAACACGACTCAACTCATACCATTTTCAAGAGTGTTCTTTTGTCTTTTTGGCGCATGTGTATGTATGTTTGTCTTATTGCGTGTTGGTATTTGATGATGAGCTCGAAATGTTTGAGTTGTAAATTAAATTTCTGTTTTATTTCGTGTAAAGAGGAAGATGTACATTGTATTACATGGAAAATGTTCTCAATTCATATTAAAGTGCATAAGATGCTGGTTTACTGCATAGCATAAATAAATACCGAACACATTCAACATTACCATGAGTGTTCGGTAATAGGTTCCAACACTCAATAACATGGAACTGATTGATGTATATCAATGGTATCAAATTCAACAAATCAAAACAACTTTCTATTCAGCAGTGAAACTAACATAACTTGTATTTTTATCAGCATTTTTGTTTTCAATATAATAACCTTTGTCATGCGAAAATGGGTCTTTTGCCACATGTAGCCAGAGTAGCTCCAGCCCAACCTGGGCATCCACACAGTCTGGTGAGGAGCTTCCCTGTCCTTTTATAAGACCACAAAACCAGTGTGACTATAGCGGGAACAGCGTAGCTCCTGACCGGACGGATGTTGTGCAGGCTAATTTTTTGCCAATGATGACCAAATACGGTAGGGACCCATTTTGCATTATGCCGCTTTAATTGTATTATTAATTCCAGTCCATTGCTGACATTGTTTTGAGTCTGGCATTGATGATTTATTTGATGTTTTAGTGATTAACTGCTTGTTTTTAGGTACTTGATGTTTTCAACAGAAAACGGTCATTGAAAGTAAGTTTAAGTGTGCTCACAGATGCACTTTACCTGCATAATGAATTCAACTAAAATTTTACTAAGTTTTAATTGGTCCTTGCATGTACATGTATATATAACCAGTGGCACATCTCAAACCTCCAGTGTTAGACTCAGGGAAGCATTGTTTAGTGTTGTATGGAGTGATATCCATGGTAAAATTATACAATGCTTGATGACTATTCCTACATTCTTATTTATGATTCCAGTATCTTTTTGACTGATACAATATGTTTGATTACCTTCACAACATGATTGGCGATTTGTTAAATGTTGCTCATTTATACTTTTTTTTAAATTTGTATGATTGAATTTCTTCATATAATTTGTAACAGCATATAGGAACAGTCATAAGGCATTTTAAAACAGACACCAAATGTTTTGGAACTGGCTCCATCCAGGTTAGACCAATAATCAGTCATAATTGTAATGTTTATTTAATACTTATACTCTTTCACGTAAAACCCCAACTAGCTTAGGTACATATGGACCTTTTCTGATAATTCATTATTACAATCAGTGTTTTTAAATTCACCATTTTGGGAATGGGGCTGGGTCCCTTTGAATTGGAAAAATTCGCGGCATTTTGACTAAAATTGGGAAATTAGTGATGTTGCTGTTTGACTAAAAAATGCTTCAAATTGAGAATCAAAGTGTTTTCAGTATTATTTTACTAATGTTGAACTTATATGGGAGATGAACGTTATGTTGAAATATAAGAAAAAAAAAAAAAAAAAATCGAAACCTTCAATTGAGAATTTTTAGATCACTTTTTGGGGAAAAATGTATACTTTTTTTCAAATTGGGAATGGGGCTGAATAACGGACCTAATTTTTAACGAAAAAAACACACTGTAGAATCCTTTTCAATGTATACAAAACAATTTCACTACTAACAATGGTTATTGTGGAGAAAATTTGTCTTGTTTGTGTATAATTGTGCATGTTGATATTGTATTGGTGGATGGTTTCAATATGCAGATTGTAATAACTTCAGTAAAATGTGTACATGGTTACCATTACTCAAATAAACATGCAATGTCAAGAACTGTTCATGGACAAGTTCAAAAATATCCATAGACAGCAAATGACCATAAATTAACATATTGGTGTTCTTAAACATGTTCAGTAACTGTTAATTATCCCCACGCTTTTTGAAAAAAAGGTGGGGATATTGTGGTTATCTCCGCCGTCCGTCCGTCCGTCTGTCTGTCCGTCCGTCCTGGCCACTATCTCCTCCTACACTAAAAGCACTAGAACCTTGAAACTTACACACATGGTAGCTATGAGCATATGTGCGACCCTGCACTATTTGGAATTTTGATCTGACCCCTGGGTCAAAAGTTATAGCGGTTGGGGTGGGGCCGCGTCAGAAATTATCACTCATTTTTTTAGGTTATTTTACATTTACTTCTTTATTTCTACACCGATTCACTTCAAATTGATACTGGACCTCTCTTATGACAATACGGTCAATCTCAACCATGCATGGCCCCATTTCCAACCCTGGGGCGCCCCGCCCACAAAGGCCACACCCACCAAAAATTTCCATTTACTATAATTTTTTCATTTCTACACGGATTCACTTCAAATTGATACTGAACTTTTGTTATGACATTAGGGTCAATCTCAACTATGCATGGCCCCAATCCCAACCCTGGGGCGCCCGCCCACATAGGCCACACCCACCAAAAAATTCCATTTACTATAATTTTTTCATTTCTACACGGATTCACTTCAAATTGATTCTGAACTTCTCTTATGACATCAGGGTCAATCTCAACTATGCATGGCCCCATAACCAACCCTGGGGCCCGGCCCACATAGACCACACCCACCCAAAATTGCCTTTACTATAATTTCTTCATTTCTACACCGATTCACTTCAAATTGATACTGAACTTCTCTTATGACAATACGGTCAATCTCAACTATGCATGGCACAATTACCAACCCTGGGGCGCCCTGCCCACATATGTCACACCCACCCAAAATTGCCTTTTACTATAACTTCTTCATTTCTACACCAATTCACTTCTAATTGATGATGAACTTCTCTTATGACAATACGGTCAATCTCAGCTATGCATGGCCCCATTACCAACCCTGGGGCACACCTAGGTCAAACATTCGGCGTGGGGATACGCGTCGGCCTCTGCCGCGCCATTTCTAGTTATATTTAAATTAAGAACAATACATGAACTTATTCAAGAATATACCTGAAGAAAAACGTGTCATGTTTATGAACATATTCATGAAATAGTTAATGAAAATGTTCAAGGGACATGATGACATTTGAGATGGTGATAATGATCATGTCACGATGAGAAGACAATTATGACAATGACAATGAATTGTTATCAGTATAAGTATTTCTGTTTTTTTTTTATAACAAGCCAAAAGCTTGATAAACTATTTACCAGGCAGTAATTGTTTGTCAAAAAAATTGCTCCATTTCCAAAATATTTTATATGCAATTCACCTTATGTTTTTATGACCCCGGTAGGGTGGCATATAGCAGTTAAACTGTCCGTCAGTGTGTCAGTATGTCAGTCTGTCTGTCCGTCCGAAAACTTTTAATGGTCATAACTTTTTCAATATTGAAGATAGCAACTTGATATTTGGCATGCATGTGCATCTCATAAAGCTGCACATTTTGAGTGGTGAAAGGTGAAGGTCAAGGTCATCCTTCAAGGTCAAATGTCTAATGTATGGCGTCTGTCCGTCCGTCCGAAAACTTTAACATTGGCCATAACTTTTTCAATATTGAAGATAGCAACTTGATATTTGGCATGCATGTGTATCTCATGGAGCTGCACATTTTGAGTGGTGAAAAATGAAGGTCAAGGTCATTCTTCAAGGTCAAACGTCAAATATATGGCGTCTGTCCGTCCGTCCGAAAACTTTAACATTGGCCATTTATTTTTTCAATATTGAAGATAGCAACTTGATATTTGGCATGCATGTGTATCTCATGGAGCTACACATTTTGAAAGGTGAAAGGTCAAGGTCATCCTTCAAGGTCAAAGGTAAAATATATGGCATCCATCTGTCCGTCCGAAAACTAACATTCGCCATAACTTTTTTATGCCCCCAAAGGGTGGCCTATAGTTTTTTAACTGTCCGTCAGTCCATCCGTCTGTCTGTTCGTCAGTCAGTCTGTCCGTCCGTCAGTCCGTCTGAAAACTTTAACATTGCCCATAACTTTTGCAATATTGAAGATAGCAACTTGATATTTGGCATGCATGTGTATCTCATGGAGCTGCACATTTTGAGTGGTGAAAGGTCAAGGTCATCCTTCAAGGTCAAAGGCAAAAAAAAACAAAACCAAGGGAATAAATAAGCTTTAAAAAGAGATAATTTCTATTTATCATTTGGCAGGTACAGATCATTTTCACAAGAGAAGTAATATTTTGTATTATATCCCTTAAAAATATTGCTTCCTTGTAAAAATTATCTGTACCTGCCAAATGATAAAAATAAATAAATAAATGATAGTGGCGCAGTAGGGGGCATAGTATTTCTGACAAACACATCTCTTGTTTTGTATATATTTAGTAGCAAATCAATTTACTTACCGCCTAATAACATGGGTTATTATTTTCCCCAAAAAAAAGATTTTTATGAAAAAAACATTTTTAAAAAGTTATACAAATTTGTGAGAAAGTCTTTAAAAACAATACAGTTTTTAATATATTTATGATATTTATATATGTGCTTGACAGATAATTGTACAGAAACTAATTGCTTATTTAAGAAAATAACGTTTAAGTTATTACATGAACATCTATATAAAATAACCCCCTCTCAGGTAAACATTCTTAAATTTTAAGACACATTTCCTAGTTATTAAGTAAATAACTTAATGCCTTTTCCTCAGCAATTACTGAGACTAATATCAATCACATGAAATGAATGGCAAACTATCTTTTTAAGGGAACAATAGAAAATGAGCAGCAGCATACAAAAATGGGTCTTATGCTATAAAGTCACACAAGGTTTTGTTGTCTCATGAGCGGTCAGGGTAACTCCTGACAAGACTGTGCAAAGGCGCAGGCTATGTTAGAGATATTCTGGCCGCATATGGCATGAGACCCATTTTTGCATGATGGAGCTCATATTGAAATGTTGTTCTGAAATCTAGGTTATTTTGATTGTTTTAGGGTGGAGGGAAGAAGCTGGCTAGACAGAAATCCACACACCCCAGTGATGAGTTTATGAAAGGTATTACGCATGATGTATGGAGGATATTTGTTATATTTTGTCTCATAATAATATAATATTAAGTTCAAAATTAGGTGTCACTATATCGCCCGATTGGTGCAAATAGGTACCATTTGCCTTTGAATTTCAATGTCACATGGAACCTTTTTGCACCAATGAGGCGATAATAAATAGAGGGAAAAGCTTGTTAACAATCTAGTAGTCATATTTATAACCCAATTTTAATGAGTCTTAGGGAGAATATATTCTATTATGATATGAAGGTTCACCTCAACATCTGTCATTTTATGTAAGAAAACATGATCCATTCCTTAGTGCCATATTATCATGATTTGCAAATGACAAATTGCAAAAAATTAACTCAGGATAGAGACTTTGGGCTCTTTCTTAACATCTAAATTCTTAATTTGTTCATTCATTTTGCCATCATACCATTTTAAAATAAAGCCGTTTATATGACAAGCTCAACAACAAAATCATTTCACATCTTTTTTTTTTCCCTTTCAGACAAGATATTTGTTGATCTGACCTTGATTCAAGCCAAAGAGCTAGTGGCGATGGACCGCAATGGTAAGTGATAGCAATATTGTAACATATGACCAGTGCTCTGGGAAAACAGTGCTTAATACATGTGTGTAAGTCGTCCCAGGTTAGCCACACAGGCTTATCAGTGACACCACTTTAGGCTAAAACTAGATTTTTGGCTAAGAAGATTCTTTTTTTAAACAAAAAATACCACAAAAGCTGAAAGTTTTGTCTCTGAATAGACTGAGTGGACTGCACATTCTTATATGGGACAACACTATGTGACTGAGTGGACTGCACAGTCTTATATGGGGCAACACTATGTGACTGAGTGGACTGCACAGTCTTATATGGGACAACAATATGTGACTGAGTGGGCTGCACAGTCTTATATGGGACAACACTATGTGACTGAGTGGACTGCACAGTCTTATATGGGACAACACTATGTGACTGAGTGGGCTGCACAGTCTTATATGGGACAACACTATGCGACTGAGTGGACTGCACAGTCTTATATGGGACAACACTATGCGACTGAGTGGACTGCACAGTCTTATATGGGACAACAATATGTGACTGAGTGGACTGCACAGTCTTATATGGGACAACACTATGTGACTGAGTGGGCTGCACAGTCTTATATGGGACAACAATATGTGACTGAGTGGGCTGCACAGTCTTATATGGGACAACACTATCTGACTGAGTGGACTGCACAGTCTTATATGGGACAACACTATGCGACTGAGTGGACTGCACAGTCTTATATGGGACAACACTATGCGACTGAGTGGACTGCACAGTCTTATATGGGACAACACTTTGTGACTGAGTGGGCTGCACAGTCTTATATGGGACAACAATATGTGACTGAGTGGGCTGCACAGTCTTATATGGGACAACACTATGTGACTGAGTGGACTGCACAGTCTTATATGGGACAACACTATGTGACTGAGTGGACTGCACAGTCTTATATGGGACAACACTATGTGACTGAGTGGGCTGCACAGTCTTATATGGGACAACAATATGTGACTGAGTGGGCTGCACAGTCTTATATGGGACAACACTATGTGACTGAGTGGACTGCACATTCTTATATGGGACAACACTATGTGTCTGAGTGGACTGCACAGTCTTATATGGGACAACACTATGTGACTGAGTGGGCTGCACAGTCTTATATGGGACAACACTATGTGACTGAGTGGACTGCACAGTCTTATATGGGACAACAATATGTGACTGAGTGGACTGCACAGTCTTATATGGGACAACACTATACTACTGAGTGGACTGCACAGTCTTATATGGGACAACACTATGTGACTGAGTGGGCTGCACAGTCTTATATGGGACAACACTATGTGACTGAGTGGACTGCACAGTCTTATATGGGACAACACTATACTACTGAGTGGACTGCACAGTCTTATATGGAACAACACTATGCACTAGACTGAGTGGACTGCACAGTCTTATATGGGACAACACTATGTGACTGAGTGGACTGCACAGTCTTATATGGGACAACACTATGTGACTGAGTGGGCTGCACAGTCTTATATGGGACAACAATATGTGACTGAGTGGGCTGCACAGTCTTATATGGGACAACACTATGTGACTGAGTGGACTGCACATTCTTATATGGGACAACACTATGTGTCTGAGTGGACTGCACAGTCTTATATGGGACAACACTATGTGACTGAGTGGGCTGCACAGTCTTATATGGGACAACACTATGTGACTGAGTGGACTGCACAGTCTTATATGGGACAACACTATGTGACTGAGTGGGCTGCACAGTCTTATATGGGACAACACTATGTGACTGAGTGGACTGCACAGTCTTATATGGGTCAACACTATGCGACTGAGTGGACTGCACAGTCTTATATGGGACAACACTATGCACTAGACTGAGTGGACTGCACAGTCTTATATGGGTCAACACTATGTGACTGAGTGGACTGCACAGTCTTATATGGGACAACACTATACTACTGAGTGGACTGCACAGTCTTATATGGGACAACACTATGCTACTGAGTGGACTGCGCAGTCTTATATGGGACAACACTATGTGACTGAGTGGACTGCACAGTCTTATATGGGACAACACTATGCGACTGAGTGGACTGCACAGTCTTATATGGGACAACACTATGTGACTGAGTGGACTGCACAGTCTTATATGGGACAACACAATGCGACTGAGTGGACTGCACAGTCTTATATGGGACAACACTATGCGACTGAGTGGACTGCACAGTCTTATATGGGACAACACTATGTGACTGAGTGGACTGCACAGTCTTATATGGGACAACACTATACTACTGAGTGGACTGCACAGTCTTATATGGGACAACACTATGCTACTGAGTGGACTGCGCAGTCTTATATGGGACAACACTATGTGACTGAGTTGACTGCACAGTCTTATATGGGACAACACTATGTGACTGAGTGGACTGCACAGTCTTATATGGGACAACACTATGCGACTGAGTGGACTGCACAGTCTTATATGGGACAACACTATGCGACTGAGTGGGCTGCAGAGTCTTATATGGGACAACACTATGTGACTGAGTGGACTGCACAGTCTTATATGGGACAACACAACACTATGCTACTGAGTGGACTGCGCAGTCTTATATGGGACAACACTATGTGACTGAGTGGACTGCACAGTCTTATATGGGACAACACTATACTACTGAGTGGACTGCACAGTCTTATATGGGACAACACTATGCAACTGAGTGGACTGCACAGTCTTATATGGGACAACACTATGTGACTGAGTGGACTGCACAGTCTTATATGGGACAACACTATGTGACTGAGTGGACTGCACAGTCTTATATGGGACAACAATATGCAACTGAGTGGACTGCACAGTCTTATATGGGTCAACACTATGCGACTGAGTAGACTGCACAGTCTTATATGGGACAACACTATGTGACTGAGTGGACTGCACAGTCTTATATGGGTCAACACAATGCGACTGAGTGGACTGCACAGTCTTATATGGGACAACAATATGCGACTGAGTGGACTGCACAGTCTTATATGGGTCAACACTATGCGACTGAGTGGACTGCACAGTCTTATATGGGACAACACTATGCACTAGACTGAGTGGACTGCACAGTCTTATATGGGTCAACACTATGTGACTGAGTGGACTGCACAGTCTTATATGGGACAACACTATACTACTGAGTGGACTGCACAGTCTTATATGGGACAACACTATGCTACTGAGTTGACTGCGCAGTCTTATATGGGACAACACTATGTGACTGAGTGGACTGCACAGTCTTATATGGGACAACACTATGCGACTGAGTGGACTGCACAGTCTTATATGGGACAACACTATGTGACTGAGTGGACTGCACAGTCTTATATGGGACAACACAATGCGACTGAGTGGACTGCACAGTCTTATATGGGACAACACTATGCGACTGAGTGGACTGCACAGTCTTATATGGGACAACACTATGTGACTGAGTGGACTGCACAGTCTTATATGGGACAACACTATACTTCTGAGTGGACTGCACAGTCTTATATGGGACAACACTATGCTACTGAGTGGACTGTGCAGTCTTATATGGGACAACACTATGTGACTGAGTGGACTGCACAGTCTTATATGGGACAACACTATTTGACTGAGTGGACTGCACAGTCTTATATGGGACAACACTATGCGACTGAGTGGACTGCACAGTCTTATATGGACAACACTATGTGACTGAGTGGACTGCACAGTCTTATATGGGACAACACTATACTACTGAGTGGACTGCACAGTCTTATATGGGACAACACTATGCCACTGAGTGGACTACACAGTCTTATATGGGACAACACTATGAACTGAGTGGGCTGCACAGTCTTATATGGGACAATACTATGTGACTGAGTTGACTGCACAGTCTTATATGGGACAACACTATGTGACTGAGTGGACTGCACAGTCTTATATGGGACAACACTATACTACTGAGTGGACTGCACAGTCTTATATGGGACAACACTATGCTACTGAGTGGACTGCGCAGTCTTATATGGGACAACACTATGTGACTGAGTGGACTGCACAGTCTTATATGGGACAACACTATACTACTGAGTGGACTGCACAGTCTTATATGGGACAACACTATGCGACTGAGTGGACTGCACAGTCTTATATGGGACAACACTATGTGACTGAGTGGACTGCACAGTCTTATATGGGACAACACTATGTGACTGAGTGGACTGCACAGTCTTATATGGGTCAACACAATGCGACTGAGTGGACTGCACAGTCTTATATGGGACAACACTATGCGACTGAGTGGACTGCACAGTCTGATATGGGACAACACTATGCGACTGAGTGGACTGCACAGTCTTATATGGGACAACACTATGCGACTGAGTGGACTGCACAGTCTTATATGGGACAACACTATGCGACTGAGTGGGCTGCAGAGTCTTATATGGGACAACACTTTGTGACTGAGTGGACTGCACAGTCTTATATGGGACAACACTATGTGACTGAGTGGACTGCACAGTCTTATATGGGACAACACTATGTGACTGAGTGGACTGCACAGTCTTATATGGGACAACACTATACTACTGAGTGGACTGCACAGTCTTATATGGGACAACACTATGCTACTGAGTTGACTGCGCAGTCTTATATGGGACAACACTATGTGACTGAGTGGACTGCACAGTCTTATATGGGACAACACTATGCGACTGAGTGGACTGCACAGTCTTATATGGGACAACACTATGCGACTGAGTGGACTGCACAGTCTTATATGGGACAACACTATGCGACTGAGTGGACTGCACAGTCTTATATGGGACAACACTATACTACTGAGTGGACTGCACAGTCTTATATGGGACAACACTATGCGACTGAGTGGACTGCACAGTCTTATATGGGACAACACTATGCGGACTGAGTGGGCTGCAGAGTCTTATATGGGACAACACTATGTGACTGAGTGGACTGCACAGTCTTATATGGGACAACACTATGTGACTGAGTGGACTGCACAGTCTTATATGGGACAACACTATGTGACTGAGTGGACTGCACAGTCTTATATGGGACAACACTATGTGACTGAGTGGACTGCACAGTCTTATATGGGACAACACTATACTACTGAGTGGACTGCACAGTCTTATATGGAACAACACTATGCACTAGACTGAGTGGACTGCACAGTCTTATATGGGACAACACTATGCGACTGAGTGGGCTGCACAGTCTTATATGGGACAACACTATGCACTAGACTGAGTGGACTGCACAGTCTTATATGGGACAACACTATGCGACTGAGTGGACTGCACAGTCTTATATGGGACAACACTATGCCACTGAGTGGACTGCACAGTCTTATATGGGTCAACACAATGCGACTGAGTGGACTGCACAGTCTTATATGGGTCAACACAATGCGACTGAGTGGACTGCACAGTCTGATATGGGACAACACTATGCGACTGAGTGGACTGCACAGTCTTATATGGGACAACACTATGCGACTGAGTGGACTGCACAGTCTTATATGGGACAACACTATGTGACTGAGTGGGCTGCAGAGTCTTATATGGGACAACACTATGTGACTGAGTGGACTGCACAGTCTTATATGGGACAACACTATGTGACTGAGTGGACTGCACAGTCTTATATGGGACAACACTATGCGACTGAGTGGACTGCACAGTCTTATATGGGACAACACTATACTACTGAGTGGACTGCACAGTCTTATATGGGACAACACTATGCGACTGAGTGGACTGCACAGTCTTATATGGGACAACACTATGCGACTGAGTGGACTGCACAGTCTTATATGGGACAACACTATACTACTGAGTGGACTGCACAGTCTTATATGGGACAACACTATGCGACTGAGTGGACTGCACAGTCTTATATGGAACAACACTATGCACTAGACTGAGTGGACTGCACAGTCTTATATGGGACAACACTATGCGACTGAGTGGGCTGCACAGTCTTATATGGGACAACACTATGCACTAGACTGAGTGGACTGCACAGTCTTATATGGGACAACACTATGCGACTGAGTGGACTGCACAGTCTTATATGGGACAAACACTATGCCACTGAGTGGACTGCACAGTCTTATATGGGTCAACACAATGCGACTGAGTGGACTGCACAGTCTTATATGGGTCAACACAATGCGACTGAGTGGACTGCACAGTCTGATATGGGACAACACTATGCGACTGAGTGGACTGCACAGTCTTATATGGGACAACACTATGCGACTGAGTGGACTGCACAGTCTTATATGGGACAACACTATGCGACTGAGTGGGCTGCAGAGTCTTATATGGGACAACACTATGTGACTGAGAGGACTGCACAGTCTTATATGGGACAACACTATGTGACTGAGTGGACTGCACAGTCTTATATGGGACAACACTATGCGACTGAGTGGACTGCACAGTCTTATATGGGACAACACTATACTACTGAGTGGACTGCACAGTCTTATATGGGACAACACTATGCGACTGAGTGGACTGCACAGTCTTATATGGGACAACACTATGCGACTGAGTGGACTGCACAGTCTTATATGGACAACACTATGCGACTGAGTGGGCTGCAGAGTCTTATATGGGACAACACTATACTACTGAGTGGACTGCACAGTCTTATATGGGACAACACTATGCGACTGAGTGGACTGCACAGTCTTATATGGGACAACACTATGCGACTGAGTGGGCTGCAGAGTCTTATATGGGACAACACTATGTGACTGAGTGGACTGCACAGTCTTATATGGGACAACACTATGTGACTGAGTGGACTGCACAGTCTTATATGGGACAACACTATGTGACTGAGTGGACTGCACAATCTTATATGGGACAACACTATGTGACTGAGTGGACTGCACAGTCTTATATGGGACAACACTATACTACTGAGTGGACTGCACAGTCTTATATGGAACAACACTATGCACTAGAACTGAGTGGACTGCACAGTCTTATATGGGACAACACTATGCGACTGAGTGGGCTGCACAGTCTTATATGGGACAACACTATGCACTAGACTGAGTGGACTGCACAGTCTTATATGGGACAACACTATGCGACTGAGTGGACTGCACAGTCTTATATGGGACAACACTATGCCACTGAGTGGACTGCACAGTCTTATATGGGTCAACACAATGCGACTGAGTGGACTGCACAGTCTTATATGGGTCAACACAATGCGACTGAGTGGACTGCACAGTCTTATATGGGACAACACTATGCGACTGAGTGGACTGCACAGTTCTTATATGGGACAACACTATGTGACTGAGTGGACTGCACAGTCTTATATGGGACAACACTATGCGACTGAGTGGACTGCACAGTCTTATATGGGACAACACTATGCGACTGAGTGGACTGCACAGTCTTATATGGGACAACACTATGTGACTGAGTGGACTGCACAGTCTTATATGGGGCAACACTATGCGACTGAGTGGACTGCACAGTCGTATATGGGACAACACTATACTACTGAGTGGACTGCACAGTCTTATATGGGACAACACTATGTGACTGAGTGGACTGCGCAGTCTTATATGGGAAACACTATGTGACTGAGTGGACTGCACAGTCTTATATGGGACAACACTATACTACTGAGTGGACTGCACAGTCCTTATATGGGACAACACTATGCGACTGAGTGGACTGCACAGTCTTATATGGGACAACACTATACTACTGAGTGGACTGCACAGTCTTATATGGGACAACACTATGCTACTGAGTGGACTGCGCAGTCTTATATGGGACAACACTATGTGACTGAGTGACTGCACAGTCTTATATGGGACAACACTATACCACTGAGTGGACTGCACATCGTAATATGGGACCAACACTAGGCGACTAAGTGGGCTGCACAGTCTTATAGGGACAACACTATACTACTGAGTGGACTGCACAGTCTTATATGGGACAACACTATACTACTGAGTGGACTGCACAGTCTTATATGGGACAACACTATGCGACTAGAGTGGGCTGCACAGTCTTATATGGGACAACACTATACTACTGAGTGGACTGCACAGTCTTATATGGGACAACACTATGCGACTGAGTGGACTGCACAGTCTTATATGGGACAACACTATACTACTGAGTGGACTGCACAGTCTTATATGGACAACACTATGCGACTGAGTGGACTGCACAGTCTTATATGGACAACACTATGTGACTGAGTGGACTGCACAGTCTATATGGGACAACACTATGCGCGACTGAGTGGACTGCACAGTCTTATATGGCAACAACTATGTGACTGAGTGGACTGCACAGTCTTATATGGGACAACACTATGTGACTGAGTGGACTGCACAGTCTTATATGTGGACAACACTATGTGAACTGAGTGGGCTGCACAGTCTTATATGGGACAACACTATGTGACTGAGTGGACTGCACAGTCTTATATGGGACAACACTATGTGACTGAGGGACTGCACAGTCTTATAGGGGACAACACTATGTGACTGAGTGGGCTGCACAGTCTTATATGGGCCAACATATGTGACTGAGTGGACTGCACAGTCTTATATGGGACAACACTATGTGACTGAGTGGACTGCACAGTCTTATATGGGACCAACACTATTTGACTGAGTGGCTGCACAGTCTTATATGGGACAACACTATGTGACTGAGTGGACTGCACAGTCTTATATGGGGACACACTATGTGTCTGAGTGACTGCACAGTCTTATATGGGACAACACATGTGACTGAGTGGACTGCACAGTCTTATATTGGGACAACGCTATGCTACTGAGTGGACTGCACAGTCTTATATGGACAAACCACTATGTGACTGAGTTGGACTGCACAGTCTTATATGGGACAACACTATAGTGACTGAGTGGACTGCACAGTCATTATATGGACAACACTATGCGACTGAGTGGGACTGCACAGTCTTATATGGGACAACACTATGTGACTGAGTGGACTGCACAGTCTTATATGGGACAACACTATGCGACTGAGTGGATCTGCACAAGTCTTATATGGGACAAACACTATGCGACTGATGTGGACTGCACAGTCTTATATGGGACAACACTATGTACTGAGTGGACTGCCACAGTCTTATATGGGACAACACTATACTACTGAGTGGACTGCACAGTCTTATATGGGACAACACTATGCACTAGACTGAGTGGACTGCACAGTCTTATATGGGACAAACACTATGCTGACTGAGTGGGCTGCACAGTCTTATATGGGACAACACTATAGCTGACTGAGTGGACTGCACAGTCTTATATGGGATCAACACTATGCGACTGAGTGGACTGCACAGTCTTATATGGGTACAACACTATGACGACTGAGTGGACTGCACAGTCTTATATGGGACAACACTATGCTGACTGAGTGGACTGCACAGTCTATATGGGACAAAACTATGCTACTGAGTGGACTGCACAGTCTATATGGGACAACACTATGTGACTGAGTGGACTGCACAGTCTTTATATGGGTACAACACATGCGACTGAGTGGACTGCACAGTCTTATATGGGACAACACTATGCGACTGAGTGGACTGCACAGTCTTATATGGGACAACACTATGTGACTGAGTGGACTGCACAGTCTTATATGGGACAACACTATGCGACTGAGTGGACTGCACAGTCTTATATGGGACAACACTATGCGACTGAGTGGACTGCACAGTCTTATATGGGACAACACTATGTGACTGAGTGGACTGCACAGTCTTATATGGGACAACACTATGTGACTGAGTGGACTGCACAGTCTTATATGGGACAACACTATGCGACTGAGTGGACTGCACAGTCTTATATGGGACAACACTATGTGACTGAGTGGACTGCACAGTCTTATATGGGACAACACTATGCGACTGAGTGGACTGCACAGTCTTATATGGGACAACACTATGCACTAGACTGAGTGGACTGCACAGTCTTATATGGGACAACACTATGTGACTGAGTGGACTGCACAGTCTTATATGGGACAACACTATACTACTGAGTGGACTGCACAGTCTTATATGGGACAACACTATGCTACTGAGTTGACTGCGCAGTCTTATATGGGACAACACTATGTGACTGAGTGGACTGCACAGTCTTATATGGGACAACACTATGCGACTGAGTGGACTGCACAGTCTTATATGGGACAACACTATGTGACTGAGTGGACTGCACAGTCTTATATGGGACAACACAATGCGACTGAGTGGACTGCACAGTCTTATATGGGACAACACTATGCGACTGAGTGGACTGCACAGTCTTATATGGGACAACACTATGTGACTGAGTGGACTGCACAGTCTTATATGGGACAACACTATACTTCTGAGTGGACTGCACAGTCTTATATGGGACAACACTATGCTACTGAGTGGACTGTGCAGTCTTATATGGGACAACACTATGTGACTGAGTGGACTGCACAGTCTTATATGGGACAACACTATTTGACTGAGTGGACTGCACAGTCTTATATGGGACAACACTATGCGACTGAGTGGACTGCACAGTCTTATATGGGACAACACTATGTGACTGAGTGGACTGCACAGTCTTATATGGGACAACACTATGCGACTGAGTGGACTGCACAGTCTTATATGGGACAACACTATGCGACTGAGTGGACTGCACAGTCTTATATGGGACAACACTATGAACTGAGTGGACTGCACAGTCTTATATGGGACAACACTATGTGACTGAGTGGACTGCACAGTCTTATATGGGACAACACTATGTGACTGAGTGGACTGCACAGTCTTATATGGGACAACACTATACTACTGAGTGGACTGCACAGTCTTATATGGGACAACACTATGCTACTGAGTGGACTGCACAGTCTTATATGGGACAACACTATGTGACTGAGTGGACTGCACAGTCTTATATGGGACAACACTATACTACTGAGTGGACTGCACAGTCTTATATGGGACAACACTATGCGACTGAGTGGACTGCACAGTCTTATATGGGACAACACTATGTACTGAGTGGACTGCACAGTCTTATATGGGACAACACTATGTGACTGAGTGGACTGCACAGTCTTATATGGGTCAACACAATGCGACTACTGAGTGGACTGCACAGTCTTATATGGGACAACACTATGCGACTGAGTGGACTGCACAGTCTGATATGGGACAACATATGCGACTGAGTGGACTGCACAGTCTTATATGGGACAACACTATGCGACTGAGTGGACTGCACAGTCTTATATGGGACAACCACTATGCGACTGAGTGGGCTGCAGAGTCTTATATGGGACAACACTTTGTGACTGAGTGGACTGCACAGTCCTTATATGGACAACACTATGTGACTGAGTGGACTGCACAGTCTTATATGGGACAACACTATGTGACTGAGTGGACTGCACAGTCTTATATGGGACAACACTATACTACTGAGTGGACTGCACAGTCTTATATGGGACAACACTATGCTACTGAGTTGACTGCGCAGTCTTATATGGGACAACACTATGTGACTGAGTGGACCTGCACAGTCTTATATGGGACAAACACTATGCGACTGAGTGGACTGCACAGTCTTATATGGGACAACACTATGCGACTGAGTGGACTGCACAGTCTTATATGGGACAACACTATGCGACTGAGTGGACTGCACAGTCTTATATGGGACAACACTATACTACTGAGTGGACTGCACAGTCTTATATGGGACAACACTATGCGACTGAGTGGACTGCACAGTCTTATATGGGACAACACTATGCGACTGAGTGGGCTGCAGAGTCTTATATGGGACAACACTATGTGACTGAGTGGACTGCACAGTCTTATATGGGACAACAACTATGTGACTGAGTGGACTGCACAGTCTTATATGGGACAACACTATGTGACTGAGTGGACTGCACAGTCTTATATGGGACAACACTATGTGACTGAGTGGACTGCACAGTCTTATATGGGACAAACACTATACTACTGAGTGGACTGCACAGTCTTATATGGAACAACACTATGCACTAGACTGAGTGGACTGCACAGTCTTATATGGGACAACACTATGCGACTGAGTGGGCTGCACAGTCTTATATGGGACAACACTATGCACTAGACTGAGTGGACTGCACAGTCTTATATGGGACAACACTATGCGACTGAGTGGACTGCACAGTCTTATATGGGACAACACTATGCCACTGAGTGGACTGCACAGTCTTATATGGGTCAACACAATTGCGACTGAGTGGACTGCACAGTCTTATATGGGTCAACACAATGCGACTGAGTGGACTGCACAGTCTGATATGGGACAACACTATGCGACTGAGTGGACTGCACAGTCTTATATGGGACAACACTATGCGACTGAGTGGACTGCACAGTCTTATATGGGACAACACTATGTGACTGAGTGGGCTGCAGAGTCTTATATGGGACAACACTATGTGACTGAGTGGACTGCACAGTCTTATATGGGACAACACTATGTGACTGAGTGGACTGCACAGTCTTATATGGGACAACACTATGCGACTGAGTGGACTGCACAGTCTTATATGGGACAACACTATACTACTGAGTGGACTGCACAGTCTTATATGGGACAACACTATGCGACTGAGTGGACTGCACAGTCTTATATGGGACAACACTATGCGACTGAGTGGACTGCACAGTCTTATATGGGACAACACTATACTACTGAGTGGACTGCACAGTCTTATATGGGACAACACTATGCGACTGAGTGGACTGCACAGTCTTATATGGGACAACACTATGCGACTGAGTGGGCTGCAGAGTCTTATATGGGACAACACTATGTGACTGAGTGGACTGCACAGTCTTATATGGGACAACACTATGTGACTGAGTGGACTGCACAGTCTTATATGGGACAACACTATGTGACTGAGTGGACTGCACAGTCTTATATGGGACAACACTATGTGACTGAGTGGACTGCACAGTCTTATATGGGACAACACTATACTACTGAGTGGACTGCACAGTCTTATATGGAACAACACTATGCACTAGACTGAGTGGACTGCACAGTCTTATATGGGACAACACTATGCGACTGAGTGGGCTGCACAGTCTTATATGGGACAACACTATGCACTAGACTGAGTGGACTGCACAGTCTTATATGGGACAACACTATGCGACTGAGTGGACTGCACAGTCTTATATGGGACAACACTATGCCACTGAGTGGACTGCACAGTCTTATATGGGTCAACACAATGCGACTGAGTGGACTGCACAGTCTTATATGGGTCAACACAATGCGACTGAGTGGACTGCACAGTCTGATATGGGACAACACTATGCGACTGAGTGGACTGCACAGTCTTATATGGGACAACACTATGCGACTGAGTGGACTGCACAGTCTTATATGGGACAACACTATGCGACTGAGTGGGCTGCAGAGTCTTATATGGGACAACACTATGTGACTGAGAGGACTGCACAGTCTTATATGGGACAACACTATGTGACTGAGTGGACTGCACAGTCTTATATGGGACAACACTATGCGACTGAGTGGACTGCACAGTCTTATATGGGACAACACTATACTACTGAGTGGACTGCACAGTCTTATATGGGACAACACTATGCGACTGAGTGGACTGCACAGTCTTATATGGGACAACACTATGCGACTGAGTGGACTGCACAGTCTTATATGGGACAACACTATGCGACTGAGTGGGCTGCAGAGTCTTATATGGGACAACACTATACTACTGAGTGGACTGCACAGTCTTATATGGGACAACACTATGCGACTGAGTGGACTGCACAGTCTTATATGGGACAACACTATGCGACTGAGTGGGCTGCAGAGTCTTATATGGGACAACACTATGTGACTGAGTGGACTGCACAGTCTTATATGGGACAACACTATGTGACTGAGTGGACTGCACAGTCTTATATGGGACAACACTATGTGACTGAGTGGACTGCACAATCTTATATGGGACAACACTATGTGACTGAGTGGACTGCACAGTCTTATATGGGACAACACTATACTACTGAGTGGACTGCACAGTCTTATATGGAACAACACTATGCACTAGACTGAGTGGACTGCACAGTCTTATATGGGACAACACTATGCGACTGAGTGGGCTGCACAGTCTTATATGGGACAACACTATGCACTAGACTGAGTGGACTGCACAGTCTTATATGGGACAACACTATGCGACTGAGTGGACTGCACAGTCTTATATGGGACAACACTATGCCACTGAGTGGACTGCACAGTCTTATATGGGTCAACACAATGCGACTGAGTGGACTGCACAGTCTTATATGGGTCAACACAATGCGACTGAGTGGACTGCACAGTCTTATATGGGACAACACTATGCGACTGAGTGGACTGCACAGTCTTATATGGGACAACACTATGTGACTGAGTGGACTGCACAGTCTTATATGGGACAACACTATGCGACTGAGTGGACTGCACAGTCTTATATGGGACAACACTATGCGACTGAGTGGACTGCACAGTCTTATATGGGACAACACTATGTGACTGAGTGGACTGCACAGTCTTATATGGGGCAACACTATGCGACTGAGTGGACTGCACAGTCGTATATGGGACAACACTATACTACTGAGTGGACTGCACAGTCTTATATGGGACAACACTATGTGACTGAGTGGACTGCGCAGTCTTATATGGGACAACACTATGTGACTGAGTGGACTGCACAGTCTTATATGGGACAACACTATACTACTGAGTGGACTGCACAGTCTTATATGGGACAACACTATGCGACTGAGTGGACTGCACAGTCTTATATGGGACAACACTATACTACTGAGTGGACTGCACAGTCTTATATGGGACAACACTATGCTACTGAGTGGACTGCGCAGTCTTATATGGGACAACACTATGTGACTGAGTGGACTGCACAGTCTTATATGGGACAACACTATACCACTGAGTGGACTGCACAGTCTTATATGGGACAACACTATGCGACTAAGTGGGCTGCACAGTCTTATATGGGACAACACTATACTACTGAGTGGACTGCACAGTCTTATATGGGACAACACTATACTACTGAGTGGACTGCACAGTCTTATATGGGACAACACTATGCGACTAAGTGGGCTGCACAGTCTTATATGGGACAACACTATACTACTGAGTGGACTGCACAGTCTTATATGGGACAACACTATGCGACTGAGTGGACTGCACAGTCTTATATGGGACAACACTATACTACTGAGTGGACTGCACAGTCTTATATGGGACAACACTATGCGACTGAGTGGACTGCACAGTCTTATATGGGACAACACTATGTGACTGAGTGGACTGCACAGTCTTATATGGGACAACACTATGCGACTGAGTGGACTGCACAGTCTTATATGGGACAACACTATGTGACTGAGTGGACTGCACAGTCTTATATGGGACAACACTATGTGACTGAGTGGACTGCACAGTCTTATATGGGACAACACTATGTGACTGAGTGGGCTGCACAGTCTTATATGGGACAACACTATGTGACTGAGTGGACTGCACAGTCTTATATGGGACAACACTATGTGACTGAGTGGACTGCACAGTCTTATATGGGACAACACTATGTGACTGAGTGGGCTGCACAGTCTTATATGGGACAACACTATGTGACTGAGTGGACTGCACAGTCTTATATGGGACAACACTATGTGACTGAGTGGACTGCACAGTCTTATATGGGACAACACTATGTGACTGAGTGGGCTGCACAGTCTTATATGGGACAACACTATGTGACTGAGTGGACTGCACAGTCTTATATGGGACAACACTATGTGTCTGAGTGGACTGCACAGTCTTATATGGGACAACACTATGTGACTGAGTGGACTGCACAGTCTTATATGGGACAACGCTATGCTACTGAGTGGACTGCACAGTCTTATATGGGACAACACTATGTGACTGAGTGGACTGCACAGTCTTATATGGGACAACACTATGTGACTGAGTGGACTGCACAGTCATATATGGGACAACACTATGCGACTGAGTGGACTGCACAGTCTTATATGGGACAACACTATGTGACTGAGTGGACTGCACAGTCTTATATGGGACAACACTATGCGACTGAGTGGACTGCACAGTCTTATATGGGACAACACTATGCGACTGAGTGGACTGCACAGTCTTATATGGGACAACACTATGTGACTGAGTGGACTGCACAGTCTTATATGGGACAACACTATACTACTGAGTGGACTGCACAGTCTTATATGGAACAACACTATGCACTAGACTGAGTGGACTGCACAGTCTTATATGGGACAACACTATGCGACTGAGTGGGCTGCACAGTCTTATATGGGACAACACTATACTACTGAGTGGACTGCACAGTCTTATATGGGACAACACTATGCGACTGAGTGGACTGCACAGTCTTATATGGGTCAACACAATGCGACTGAGTGGACTGCACAGTCTTATATGGGACAACACTATGCGACTGAGTGGACTGCACAGTCTTATATGGGACAACACTATGCGACTGAGTGGACTGCACAGTCTTATATGGGACAACACTATGTGACTGAGTGGACTGCACAGTCTTATATGGGTCAACACAATGCGACTGAGTGGACTGCACAGTCTTATATGGGTCAACACAATGCGACTGAGTGGACTGCACAGTCTTATATGGGACAACACTATGCGACTGTGTGGACTGCACAGTCTTATATGGGACAACACTATGCGACTGAGTTGACTGAACAGTCTTATATGGGACAACACTATGTGACTGAGTGGACTGCACAGTCTTATATGGGACAACACTATGTGACTGAGTGGACTGCACAGTCTTATATGGGACAACACTATGCGACTGAGTGGACTGCACAGTCTTATATGGGACAACACTATGTGACTGAGTGGACTGCACAGTCTTATATGGGACAACACTATGTGACTGAGTGGGCTGCACAGTCTTATATGGGACAACACTATGTGACTGAGTGGACTGCACAGTCTTATATGGGACAACACTATACTACTGAGTGGACTGCACAGTCTTATATGGGACAACACTATGCACTAGACTGAGTGGACTGCACAGTCTTATATGGGACAACACTATGCGACTGAGTGGGCTGCACAGTCTTATATGGGACAACACTATGCGACTGAGTGGACTGCACAGTCTTATATGGGACAACACTATGTGACTGAGTGGACTGCACAGTCTTATATGGGACAACACTATGCGACTGAGTGGACTGCACAGTCTTATATGGGACAACACTATGCGACTGAGTGGACTGCACAGTCTTATATGGGACAACACTATGTGACTGAGTGGACTGCACAGTCTTATATGGGACAACACTATACTACTGAGTGGACTGCACAGTCTTATATGGAACAACACTATTCACTAGACTGAGTGGACTGCACAGTCTTATATGGGACAACACTATGCGACTGAGTGGGCTGCACAGTCTTATATGGGACAACACTATGCGACTGAGTGGACTGCACAGTCTTATATGGGACAACACTATGTGTCTGAGTGGACTGCACAGTCTTATATGGGACAACACTATGTGACTGAGTGGACTGCACAGTCTTATATGGGACAACACTATGTGACTGAGTGGACTGCACAGTCTTATATGGGACAACACTATGCGACTGAGTGGGCTGCACAGTCTTATATGGGACAACACTATGCGACTGAGTGGAATGCACAGTCTTATATGGGTCAACACAATGCGACTGAGTGGACTGCACAGTCTTATATGGGTCAACACAATGCGACTGAGTGGACTGCACAGTCTTATATGGGACAACACTATGCGACTGTGTGGACTGCACAGTCTTATATGGGACAACACTATGCGACTGAGTTGACTGAACAGTCTTATATGGGACAACACTATGTGACTGAGTGGACTGCACAGTCTTATATGGGACAACACTATGTGACTGAGTGGACTGCACAGTCTTATATGGGACAACACTATGCGACTGAGTGGACTGCACAGTCTTATATGGGACAACACTATGTGACTGAGTGGACTGCACAGTCTTATATGGGACAACACTATGTGACTGAGTGGGCTGCACAGTCTTATATGGGACAACACTATGTGACTGAGTGGACTGCACAGTCTTATATGGGACAACACTATACTACTGAGTGGACTGCACAGTCTTATATGGGACAACACTATGCACTAGACTGAGTGGACTGCACAGTCTTATATGGGACAACACTATGTGACTGAGTGGGCTGCACAGTCTTATATGGGACAACACTATGCGACTGAGTGGACTGCACAGTCTTATATGGGACAACACTATGTGACTGAGTGGACTGCACAGTCTTATATGGGACAACACTATGCGACTGAGTGGACTGCACAGTCTTATATGGGACAACACTATGCGACTGAGTGGACTGCACAGTCTTATATGGGACAACACTATGTGACTGAGTGGACTGCACAGTCTTATATGGGACAACACTATACTACTGAGTGGACTGCACAGTCTTATATGGAACAACACTATTCACTAGACTGAGTGGACTGCACAGTCTTATATGGGACAACACTATGCGACTGAGTGGGCTGCACAGTCTTATATGGGACAACACTATGCGACTGAGTGGACTGCACAGTCTTATATGGGACAACACTATGTGTCTGAGTGGACTGCACAGTCTTATATGGGACAACACTATGTGACTGAGTGGACTGCACAGTCTTATATGGGACAACACTATGTGACTGAGTGGACTGCACAGTCTTATATGGGACAACACTATGCGACTGAGTGGGCTGCACAGTCTTATATGGGACAACACTATGCGACTGAGTGGAATGCACAGTCTTATATGGGTCAACACAATGCGACTGAGTGGACTGCACAGTCTTATATGGGACAACACTATGCGACTGAGTGGACTGCACAGTCTTATATGGGACAACACTATGCGACTGAGTGGACTGCACAGTCTTATATGGGACAACACTATGTGACTGAGTGGACTGCACAGTCTTATATGGGACAACACTATACTACTGAGTGGACTGCACAGTCTTATATGGGACAACACTATGCTACTGAGTGGACTGCGCAGTCTTATATGGGACAACACTATGTGACTGAGTGGACTGCACAGTCTTATATGGGACAACACTATACCACTGAGTGGACTGCACAGTCTTATATGGGACAACACTATGCGACTGAGTGGACTGCACAGTCTTATATGGGACAACACTATGTGACTGAGTGGACTGCACAGTCTTATATGGGACAACACTATGCGACTGAGTGGACTGCACAGTCTTATATGGGACAACACTATGTGACTGAGTGGACTGCACAGTCTTATATGGGACAACACTATGCGACTGAGTGGACTGCACAGTCTTATATGGGACAACACTTTGCGGCAGAGTGGACTGCACAGTCTTATATGGGACAACACTATGCGACTGAGTGGACTGCACAGTCTTATATGGGACAACACTATGCGACTGAGTGGACTGCACAGTCTTATATGGGACAACACTTTGCGGCAGAGTGGACTGCACAGTCTTATATGGGACAACACTATGCACATGCTTTTAAATCAGTTTTCCCAGAGCAAAGCTCATATGTCATCATTTTGATAAAAACTCTATGTTTTGTCATGGATGGGAGATTCAATCAACCATCTCATCTTGTAAATACTTGACATTTGTTAAACACATCAAATTTAGCTATTTCGTGGATTTTTGTGACTGTGAGTTTATTTTTATACCAATACAAAAGTACTATTCAGTACAATGATATTGAATTCATTATACTTATTGCACAACTCTTTGCTAAGCTTGGAAAGACAGCGGAAGCCTTGTGCAAATTTGCTAATTGTTTTATATATAGCAAAGCAGTAAAAATGACACAAAGATGTGGCAATACATAAGAATATGAAGATAATTTTATTTTGATATAGTATATTTTCCCTTTCCATCAATATTTCAGTCATATCATGGCGGTCAATTAACCATGTCAACCTTTGACTGTGCTAGCTGGTTTACCAGTACTAAGTGCACATACTTATGCCAGTAACCAACAACTGTCCTACCTTATCCTGATTGTTAGTCCACCAACTGAGCTAGCCTGCACAACGATATAAAGTTAGTAAATCCAGGTTGCTAAGTCTTTATGACAAATGGTAAACTTTTAGAAGAAAAAACGAAAGGCCTTGTTTAAATAAATCATTTCATTATATGTTCTGTTATGACAGGTTACAGCGATCCATTTTGTGAGGTGCGAATGGGAGAAGAGAAGCTGTTCTCTACGAGCGTGAAGAAGAAGACTCTGACACCCATGTGGAACGAGTCTGTCACGCTGAAAGTCCCCGAGAATTGTGGGATGTTGGAAATTGTGAGTATTTCACTGGGATAGACAGTACCAGAACAAGTGCATAATGATTGTCATAGAGATTGACATCTTTAACACAAGATTTTTTTTTCCCAGGATTATCTGAACTATTCTACTCCGGAACGATCAGATATAATTATAAGATTCAAATCTGAACTTAACAAATTTGCAAACAACCAGTTTTATTGTCAAACATTAACCTGGCGCTGACCTTCATGCATCAATTTATTAAAGTAGTGTTACGGTGAAGAAAGTAATTTCTGTACTGGAAGTGATATTAATCAACTGAAGCGCACATCTCTTACTATCCTGTTATGGTCTCATTAAACTTGTGAGAAATGTGCATGAACAAACCCAACTGCAAAGATAGGAACAATCCATGCATTAAATGTATGCATGAACAAACCCAAATGCAAAGATAGGAAACAATCCATGCATTAAATGTATGCATAAACAAACCCAAATGCAAAGATAGGAAACAATCCATGCATTAAATGTATGCATGAACAAACCCAAATGCAAAGATAGGAAACAATCCATGCATTAAATGTATGCATAAACAAACCCAAATGCAAAGATAGGAAACAATCCATGCATTAAATGTATGCATGAACAAACCCAAATGCAAAGATAGGAACAATCCATGCATTAAATGTATGCATGAACAAACCCAAATGCAAAGATAGGAAACAATCCATGCATTAAATGTATGCATAAACAAACCCAAATGCAAAGATAGGAAACAATCCATGCATTAAATGTAAGCTCATTGAGTTCATGACTACCAGGCCAATGCAGTCGAGCTAGAGACATGTAGTAATATCCCATAGCAAAAATGCAAATCAAAAATAAAGCAGCCTCAATGAAACAAATAAACATGCATGCAGCCTAATAATTGTCAAGCTTATGTAGATAACATAAAAGTAAGAGAGTACAAATAGTAAACAACTTAAAAAAATAAAATAATAAAGCTGTATATTTTTTTTTTTAATATAAGAACAGTAGCATAATATTGTTAATCATAATCATGATGTACATTACAATCATACTAACACGGACATCATTTTCTATTAAATATGTTGATTGCAAACATCATCTTTTTGCAGCAACTCTTCGACAAGGACATGTTTGTCAATGATTTTCTCGGCAAAGTGATGTTGACCCTTGACCAGTTGAAGGAGCTCTCATTAAGGGTAGGTGTAATGTCCTGGCTGAAACCTATCCCGCTCAGAAGCAAAGCATAAATTGCTATATGCAACCAGCATAAAACCAGAACAGCCTACATCTAACTTGCGGTCTGTTCAGGTTAAATGCTGTTTGCTTCTCATTAGTATTTTATGATTAAATTTGATTTTCTAAAGGACAATAAATGCGTCAAAGTGCGTATCTTAGTGGTAAAGAGTAAACAGAATTCAGCCCTTGTTGTTTAATTTCCTTTTCACAATAACTCCTGACAGATTTTTGTATATAAGAGGATAAACAAAGAAAGATAAAAATTAATGTCAAATAGCTAAAAACTTTAATGGCCAATTAAGCTTTTGACTGCTAATTTTTTATGTAATTGTTATGCCCCAACAATGTGGGAGGCATTAAGCATTACACTTCTGGGTCTGTCCAAATGTCTGTCTGTCCGCAAGCTTGTGATGAAGTTTCCAACTACTTTGTGGATCTTGCCAGAACTTTTACAGTTTAATGACCTTTATAGGAAGATGATTGTAAAGACAGAAATTTTTGAGGGAACATTGTAAGTATTGCCACAATTCTGGCAATTTGTCTCTGTTGATTACAACTTTGATTTAACTACTCGGTGAGTCTCGCTCAAACTTTCACAGTTTAATGACCTTAATGTGTATAATTTTACAGAACAGAATTTTACCTTGGGTGAATTTTTGCGGAATTATGGTCCTTTGTCTCTTTATAAAAGTCCAAAACATTTTGTTTTTAACTCCTCTTAAACATTCTTTGTGAGTCTTGTTCAAACTTTCATAGTTCAATGACCTACATTTGTAGATGGTTGTTAGAAAAGGGATTTTGGCTACAACGATTTTTGCTGAATAATGGCCCTTTGTTGGGGTTTCATTGCCCTTTTCTATCTCTATGTCAGTATGTACATTCAGAAGCTGGAGTTTTAAATTCCTTGTTAAATTCTGGCAGAATATGGCTGAGACTTTTGCAGTTGAATGACCTTAATGTGTAGTTTATTGTATAGAACAGATGTTTGGCTTGGCCAAGTTTTGGCAGAATAATAGCCCTTTGTCAGTTTTTCTAACAAAAAAATGCAGTCACAAAGTTTGTTTAAAACCCCTTTAATAACTGTGTAAAACTTGCTCAAATTATCACAATGTAATGACTTCAATATGATCGCATAGAAAAGAACAGTGACAGCGACCAGTTTTGGGTCAATTATGGCCTTTCATCTTCTGTGGAATATATAGTGGGTTTCTGTGTCCAAACTTTTGTTGTGGGGGATTCAGTGTCTTTCCTAGTTTTAACTTAATTGTTGAGCCTTTAATGAATGATTATATTGTAAATAATAGTTATGCCAACAATAAAAACAATAAAAAAATTGCTAATAAAATGAGTTTTATTTTAGTTTTAAAGTTGACATGCTGTTATCCATTACAGTTTTGAGCAACAGGGTTCATTTCTTAAATAAATAACCCACCGAAGAATATTATTAAAATGTTCAAATAAATCTTTATTATTCATCTGACCTTGTTACTTTAAGCTGTTGAATATTCTTTTATATTGGGTAATTACTGTTTTTGTTGCAGAAAACATCAGACTGGTTTCCTCTAAAACACACAAAATCAGGCCAGTTGCAGATCAAGTGCACAGTCACAGCCCTGGAAACAACGGTAACTTGTGTGCAGTATATCAGATATTAGTGCTGTAAATGAACATGTTACAAATTAAACAATCGTTTATTACATAAGGGTACCTTTTTATGATCCCCCAAAAATTTTTGGGGGAGCATATAGTCGCCGCTTCGTCCATCTGTGTGTGTGTCCATCCGTTCGTGCACAATTTTTGTCCGGGCTATTTCTCAGCAATTAATGACCGGAATTCAATTAAACTTTATGGGAAGCTTCACTACCAAGAGGAGATGTGCATATTATCAGCCGGTTCTGGTCGGATGATTTTTCACACAGTTATGGCCCTTTGAAATTTTCCATTAACTGTACATTTAGTGCAATTCTTGTCCGAGCTATTTCTCAGCAACTAATGACCTGAATTCAATGAAACTTTATGGGAAGCTTCACTACCAAGAGGACATGTGCATATTATCAGCGGGTTCTAGTCAGATGATTTTTCACAGAGTTATGGCCCTTTGAAATTTTCCATTGTACATATATTGCAATTCTTGTCCGAGCTATGTCTCAGCAACTTATTACGGGAATTCAATGAAACTTTATGGGAAGATTCACTACCAACAGGAGATGTGCATATTATCAGCCGGTTATGGTCGGATGATTTTTCACAGAGTTATGGCCCTTTGAAATTTTATATAAACTGTACATATAGTGCAATTCTTGTCCGGGCTATTTCTCCCCAACTACTGACTGGAATACAATGAAGCTTTACGGGAAGATTAACTACCTTGAGGAGATGCGCATGTTATTTATGGGTTCTGGTTAGATGATTTATTTAGAGAGTTATGGCCCTTTGAAATTTTTAAGTTGCTAAACCATCCATTGTATTATTTTGTCCAAAGTTATGCCCCAAGACGTTTGTTTTATCTGAATATATAGTGCAATATTGTGACACAAAAAACTTTGGGGAGCGTCACCCGTCTCTGACAGTTTCTTGTTAAATTTTGCAATTTATAGATAGTCTAAATTAAAGTATAAAATTCTTATCGTTAAGCTTACGCTAGGAAATGTTATAAAATGTGCTGTTACAGTTCATACGATTTTCTTTTGAGCAGCAATATGTAAAAAAGCACACAATTTTGTGATATTTTTTCTTTTTTGTGTGTAATTTCAACTCATGCATGTTTACATTAAATTATCATTAGTGTCATATTTTCAAGCTGAAATTCTTATAATAAAAACAATAAATTGTAATATATTTGGCTAGATTTATTTCTTGAGTGTAGTGAATGTACAATTATGAAATGCCTGCAGAGAAAGGACTCTGGCATGGGTGATATGGAACCCCTAGCAGACTCCAGTAACTCCGCCTCCTCTCTTCCTGTCAATAACTCCGCCTCCAGGAAGGGGCCACAAGGTGATGAAGTCACTCCAATAAAGGGGCCACAAGGTGATGACATCACCCCCAAGAAAGGACCAGCAAGGGAACTCTCATTGGAAAATGAGGTGTTTGAAGAAACCATACAGGTGGGCATTCTTATTTAAAGCCTCCCTTATGGTTATTGAACATACAATAATTTTGTAATATCTGAACTATCAGAATTCTCCATTGTATAAACAGAGCAATTTTGTAAAATAATAATGTTTTGTTAATGATTTTTTTTTATTTTTGTTATTAAACAACTTAAAAAAAAATAGGTCAACCATGGAAAATGTGTAAATACAAATGTAAAGCATTTGATCTTGTTTACTAAAACTACGATTTTTAGCAGTTGATTGTACCTTACAATAAGTATGCATCCAGTTGAAGTTTGAGTAGCAAACTTTTTTGTCATAAATCTGTATGATTAAAATCTTTTGAAAATAACTTTATTGTCTCTTATATTGTTTCATTAGCAGGAGAATTGAAAACTGGTGTAACATTGTCAAAAACACTCTTTTCGCATTCAAATGTCACAATATTTATGATGGCTGAAACTGGGGGGGTTGGGGGGCATATACTTGCGGCTTCGTTCGTGCATCTTTTTTTTAATTTTGACGGAATTTAGTTTTCCTGATAATTGTTTCTGTCCTACTCTATGTGTGTCAGTCTATCTTTCCGTTTTTCACACTTTTTTGCACAAGGTTACAGGTGCAAATAATCCAATTTAGGTGAGACTTGATATGCTGTGCAAAAATCTATTTGTTCATCTTGTGTTTCATAGCAAGTTACAAACACCCAGCGTCCAACAGACAACGGTGTGTACCCTCGCAGAAGAAGCGGCAGACAGACTAATGGTAGGGGAGACAACTCTCCTCTGACATCGACACCAATGAAGGAGGAAGGGACAGTCACTCTCAGACGATCAGCTTCTGATGTTAATATGGATAAACGGCGTTCACACACAAACTCGTAAGATTATCATTTTTAAGGCTTACTTTTGTTTTTTTAATAAATAGTTTACCCTGCCCAAATGTGATTATATTTGTGTTTATACCGGTGTAGTTATGTTAAATGAGTTTCGATATCTCACAAATGGTTACCGGTAGACGGTGGTGTAGGTGCAAAAAACAGATCTCTAGGTCCAAGGTCAAGTAACACTTAAGGTATAAAGCAGGATATAATATTTAGAGCCAAAGTCTAATAAATCCTATTGAGAGCATAATTTTTGCCTGCATTGAAGAAATTTTAAAGCATGGTGAGTGATTGTTCATGCTAAAGAGATAGGCCACATCTGCATCAACATCTGTGCTGTGTAACTTGGATGTAGCTTATTACTCAAAAGTAGTTAAGATATTTAAAAGATACTTCATACATAGGTGCCTTGCTTGGTGTTGCATGTAGTGTGTGTGGTATCAAAAACAATGTCTGTAAGTGTAAGTAAAGATAGACAAATGGTCTCAGTGCAAAACTTTAAAAAAAGATATATTTTTGTGAAACTTCATACATAGAAACCTTGCTTTGGATTCCATTTAGGGTGGTTTGCATCAATGTATTTTTTTTATTGATAATATAAAATGCTTTCTACTCAATAACTGAAAAACAAATTGTGATATTTTAATTGAATATCACAGTTAGACACCTAATATGGAGATGTCACTTAGGATTGTGTATAGCTATAGAATGAGTGCTAACAAGGTCAAGGTCATTAGGGTCTGTGTCTGTGGGTCATTATGATAGTCTCTGTCTATATTTGTTACATCAGAATAACTTTAGTTTACTACTGATTTCATGTGCTGACATTGTTTCCAATTTTCTCAATTTTGTGATATAACTGTTTCTCATGACTATGATGGAAATTTTCAGGGTGAATTCCTTGGTGGCCTTCAATGACTTGAATATATCGACAGGTGAGAAAACATGTTTGAATTGATACACATGAATCATTCGCAATCGTGGCAGCTTATACTTGGTGTTTTGCAGATGTTTGTGTTGGTTTTTTCTTTGACAAAAAACTAGCTCACAATGTGAAGTAGCCTACACAGACTTTAGAACTTTGAAATGTGTTAAATTTTCTTTAACCCTTTGCATGCTGGGAAATGTGTCGTCTGCTAAAATGTCGTCTGCAGAATTTCTAAAATTAGCATTTTCTTCTATTTTTTCAAAGAATACTATCAGAATAGCAAACAGTTTAGATCCTGATGAGACGCCACGTTCTGTGGCGTCTCATCTGGATCCAAACTGTTTGCAAAGGCCTTTAAAATTCGGTTCCCGCACTGAAAGGGTTAATTTACATACTGGTACAGATGAACACTGCTATATCAAAGTTGTTGGATCTTTTACATAAAAAAATGGAATAGCACAAAAAGAAAATGTGATGTACTGTATGTACCACTTGGTATCCAATAGAAAATGCACTTATTGTTTTATTATTGAAGATAAATGTATAAACCATATGAACATCCATATGAAGGTTGGTAAAAAATATTGTATGGTAAATGTTTAAGTCTTTTCTTTTTTCCCACACATTTTATTTCGAGATTGCAAACAAATACATAATACATATCATACGTACAAGTCCAAAATCATGTTATGCAATCAGAGATAAAAAAAAAAACATATGAAAAACATCTATGTTTTTCTGTATAATAGAAATCAATGACTCTTGTTTATATAAATGTGTTTCAATCAAGAGAATGTCTTTAAATAACTTAACATAATAGTACAAGAATTAATAAAATCAATAAATTCTGCAATAACAATCTGTTGGTTTTGTAAATACATATTTAAAATAGGCTCTGGGCTGAAACAATACTTGGAAATAGCTCTTTATTTGAAAATAGCAATGTTCAACTGTATATATATAGTTTTTACTAGTTTATAATTAAACATTAGATATGTAATAGCACTTTTATTTCTCAGTACAATAATGCCAAGTAGATTCGGTATGAGCTAATATAAAACATATTTTATGCAATATTTTTACATGTCTGTAGTTAAAGTTCCATTTTTGTTCTATTTTTGTAGTGGGCACAATTCTGGTTAAACCTAGTGTTTTTAATGCTTCGAGTAATTGTATTTAAGAACTGGATTAATGTTTACTTCCTATTAAGACTACATTTTGAAACTTTCATTTAATCTGTGAACTTAACAATGCCTGAACCTGCTGGGTTTTTTCACTAACAATAGACTCTTCATCTACATAACTATGTGTGCTGCCATATTTCATGAGTGAACTTTTGTACTAACAATTTAGTCCCAATCGATTCTACTCTTGCCTCTGGGCCTCACATGGATGACACAGTTCATGATCCTGACCCCAGTGGTGAGTTCAAAGTTCAAAGTTAAAAGAGGTCACGGTGATTCTGGCATACTCATGTTTCCATGTTAACGGTGCTTAGCAACGCTTGTTAACCATCACCGCTTGTTCATATTGCACAATACAGATTTTGATATACTACCCACTCAAATTTTTAACATCATAAAATAATTAAGAGCTCTTATATCTTTTACAGGTGATTTTAGTGGATTTTAGAATCTTCAGTTCATTCAGTTATTTCAGTAACATATTTTGGTATTAAAAAAGAAGTGGCTTGGTATTTGTTCCTATTTCGCATTTTGCCAGGTCCCAGCACACAGTGATAAATCATGGTGATTTTATTTTGCCTTTCTTTTTGTTTGTCAAAAAGAATGTTACAAACACAGCCATTCTGCTTTTTTGACCATTTAGAGGAAGTAGGAGTATGTTGCTAGACTGCTACTATTTTGAGTGTATTATTGTATGGTAGAGTCATGAATTCAATTGTTCTTTATCTCATGATGAAGTTATTAGTAGCTTCAATTTGTCATAGGGATAGAATTTGCCTCTTGCCTGTGATAATTATATTTGATGCTTTTATACACGTTTAGCAAAAAAGAAACTGAAAGTAGTACGCATAGAAAAAGGTTTGAGAGATATTGTGCATTATGTTTCATGTTCTTTCTCTTGTAGCTAATGAAAAAATAATGCATGTTATTTGGGCCATATGCAGTGTCTAAAGCATGGAATGATCCAAAAGAGTTTGTTGTTTGGTTCAACATTATGTTGTGATCTTCAGAAAAATAAAACAAAATGAGCCGTGCTCTGTGAATAAGTGGTTTAAATGCATGTGCGTAAAGTGTCATCCCAGATCAGGCTGTGCAGTCCGCACAGGCTAATCAGGGACGACACTTTCCACCTAAATTTGATTTTTGCTCAGAAGAGACTTTCTTGAAACGAAAAATATCATAAAAGCGGACTGCACAGGCTAATCTGGGCTGACACTTTACACAGAGCACAGCTCCAATAGATGTGATAGTTACCACAAGGCATTATTACCTTAATTCATCTATCAAAGTTCACACCAAATTATATGTTATCGTTTTATCAGGTACGTTTATCAAAATTATCAGGTCATTGTCATGTTGGTTTATCAAAACAATGTTTTGTAATGGTGTCATGTTTAGCAAAAGATTCAAAAACATCTTTTGATATGTTGTTGGTTTATCCAAGCCATCTATTATCATGTTGTTGTGTCTATCATAATAATCTTTTGTCTTCAATATCCAAATAAATGAATTACAACATGAAACAAATTGGGAACTGCTGCAAGATTGACGCGATAAACACCAACTCATACTATTTTATATATATAGTATGTATAGTATTTATATTTTATAAAATGCAAAAATCACTTAGCCTTTAGTACTTGTCCTATCTGGTACCCCTACATTTAGGATCTATTTCTAGGCATAATCTTCGAAAATGCAAAAGATTTACGGGCAACCGAATGCAGGTCAACCCTTTATTATAATTCATTCCCACAGTTATCCGTTAATGGAACACTTTACCAGATGTTGTTAAAAATAGTGATTAGCTGAACACATTTAAATCTAAGCTGAATGGGCAATTAGCTTAAACTCCTTCACATTATTATGTAGGCAAACGTTATCTTCAATTGTCTCACGCGCGGCTTAGAACCAATTCAAGTTCGCTTAATGAACACCTACCTGCATGCGAAAAATATCATTTTGTCGCCTCTGTCCGTGCGTTGCTATTGAATCTAACAACCACTTCTTTTTCATATGTCCTTATAATAATTAAATTCGCCATGAATTAACAACATTTCTAGTATAACTAGTGATATTGAGCTTGATGCACTTCTTTTTTGAAGAAGGTATCTTGAAGAAAATGACAATTCAGAATTATTTATATATGTTCAACAATATATTAACAAATCAAGGCACTTTTCTTAACAATCTGCTACTGACACAATCACCACTTGCTGCTGTACTAGTCCTTGCATGAACAATCTTCCTTCATCATCAAATTTCTCTTTCCACACTTTTTATATGTATTATGTATAATTCTTATTTCTGGCGCATTCAATGAAAATATGTCTAAAAGCACACCCATGTATTGTGTAAATACTACTTGTACTCAATCAATGATAATCACTATTAGTTTGTGAAGTATTGTTGGCTTAGTCATCAAAAGCTGCTTATCAGGGCTCAGCCTATGTTCAAATTTGAGGGAGAAGTTACTTCTCCTTCAGCTGAAATTAGGGAGAAGTGAGGCAACTTCAAGGAGAAGTGATTTCTGTGCAGTGTTCAATTAACATTTGTCATTGATTGTAGAACATAATGGTACTTTCATATAAAAAAATTCCTGTACAGGTGTATTAAATAAAACTTAAATTGTAACAAAACCAGTAATGTTTAGTATCTTTTTACTTCCTTGTAAATGTTGAACAATTTATCATTGAATCAAATCTATATTATGGTTTAAATATTTGTTTTACATTAAAAATTCATTTAAATTTTATTCCATGGCTTAAATTTCGCTTCTGATCTGTAAATTGCCTCATATTTATGTGCAGTGCTAGGTTGCCTCTTCACATTTCATCATTCTTGAGTATTGTTTTAATGGGCCATTTAAGTTTGCTGAAGCATAGCTATTGGCAGCCAGCACAAGGCAATTAATACAGGCATCATCTATTAATAATTTCAAGAAGTCTAATGGCCCCTGACTGTTCATTTGAATGTTCAACTTGGCAGGACCTGTAAATGGGGCAACTAATGGCATAGACTCCTCCTGTGTCCAGCAATCCACATCTAATTTATTATAATTGGTCAATGCCTGGCTCAAAGTAAAAGGATAAGTCACTCTGCCTTCATGAAATAATGTGCAAAGTTAATATTCCCTAGAGGAAGACACGCCCACGTCACCCTCATGGCTGAGCCCTGGCTTTTTCATGTTCCGCAAAACATGTGCCATGTTGAGCAGAATAATGTTGTGCATGGCATAGCCATACATTGTTTCAGAAATTGGATATAATGTTACTGAAACATAAATAGCTTTATTGTTGTAAAAAGAGCTGATTATTAATTATACACTTCAGCTATTCTAAAAGTTAAACGCTTCTAATTTAAATGCTTAATTAACCATATCAAAGAAAGAAAATAATGCCTCATTTATGAGAGAAATAATTGTTATTCATGATTGTGTAAACATGAATTATAAGTTGAGCCATATATTTTTTATCATTTTAACCACTGTGAAAACAACATTAAACATCAGACACTGATTTTTGTGGTTTTGAATGGGTCCACTCACCCTGCAATTCAAATGTTAGACAAAAGTTTATGTCAAATGTGGAGTATGTCCCTAATTGGATGTTGTGCTAGGTTTAAGAGACTTTGTTATTGTGATTTTTGGATATGAAAATAGTATTGTACTGTTATTGACATTTTGTTGTTTTATCATATGTTTCATGGATTTAAATCGTGTTATTTTAGGTGAAAACAGAAAAAAACACTGTTTTTTGGCAAAATGAAGAAATTCATTATTTAAGATCCAAAAATAAAATCCATGAACTTTCAATCAAAATGGATGAAACAGTTTTTGTAACTTCACTTTTGTTAAATTTTACTTTTATTAAAAAAATGCTTCCAATAAAAGTCCTAACTTACGGACATAAACATAAAACATGTATGGTTATATAACTAATCATTTTATAATTTGGTGCCTATGTACACACAGATGACATAATTTAATAAAATAAGGTTGAATTTGGCATGCATTTCTCCAATCTTATCTATTGGCAAAGCAACATGAGTCTGAAAATTATAAATTAAATTTGAGTATTATGCTATTATTATGACTTTCTTTGATGAAAAGTTGTCCTTTGGGAAATCAACACACATTATAACGGGATGTAATACATAGAATTTGCTGCAGGGGAAATCTTGTTTAGTCATAAGGAAATATCAGTCTGGCTTCAGGCAAGGTTTTGAAGATGTTAATGGCTTTTAATCCACAACCATGGCTGATAGTTACAAGGTTTTGTTGCGAATTCTTTACTGTATAAATAATTAAGTCAATATTTTCCTCAGATATTTGTATGAGTAATCCAATAGCACTCGTTAGCACCTGTTTTCAAAAGTAGTGAGCATTTTATATTAATATTAACCATGTTAGGACAATTTAAAATAAAAAGACAACAAGTCTGAGAAAAAAAGAATACTGAAACTTTATGAAATAAGTACTTTGTTTACATTTTCGCTAAGGAGCTTTGTGATTATATCTTATTACTATTTAGTTGCTGATAGCTCCTTTGAGACCAGTTATATGAGTAACTCATCTGAGGTGAATTGCTATGGTAACAGTACACTGTTGTCAAGACAATCATCTGGTGTCTTAGCAACCAGCCCAAGCAAGTATTCAGTTACCATGGTTACTTGTTGGCCTTTCTTACATTTTTTACCACAACCCAGAAGAAATCTATTGCAGGGTTTTCATGGACATTTTAAAGTAGACAGATGATTTCAAAATATCCAAAGGAAGCATAAGTTTTTCTTTACTAAGTAGCCGGGTGTTGTCAAATATTTTGGTTATATTGGCAGGTCTTTAACTCCCCTGTGGTTTAATGAAACCCCTGTGCTTTGGGTTGTTTCATTTCTTTGTTTATCATTGTATTGCTTTAAACATAATGCTTCATCTCAGTTTGCATATTGGACCATTGTTGTTATTTTCAATTAAAACAGACAGTCTGTATTTATATCTTAGATATGGATAGGTGTTAAGGTTTATCTAGCATTGAGATATTATCTAGCCAAATATAAAGTTTCTGAAAATAATAAATGCTGATTATAATTTATTAATTTTAAGAACTAAGGTGATTTGCAATCAAGTGATACTGAGAGCCCTTTATGATGGGCTTCTATTAAGTTTCATTTAAAATTCTGACTTCCCAATGATCCACGATGCATGCAAATCTTTGCTTATTATTATGAGGTTACTTGTCACTTATTATGTTTGGTTTCTTATCTTTGTGGAATTCATTATGATAATTTTGTGTGCTTCATAATTAAGCTCTGTAACTGAAGAGCAAGTGTAGCAATTCAATTTTGAATTTGATGTTGTCGGGGTGTTTATGTTATTGCAATTTTTTATGGTAATGTTTTCCACCAGATTATGTTTGATAATTTATTAAATAGTATCCTTATTTTAAGTTTATTCTACATTTTATGTGTGTTAATGCATCTACGGTTGTTTGCAAGAATTAAGTGATAATATAATTATGTTCTTAATTGTACTATAAAAGTATTACAAAAATATTTTCTTACCAAGTAATTTTTTCCTAAATCTCATGACTTCTTATACATGACTACCACAAAGTAAGTGCAGTATATTGAAATCTGTATATGTGTAAGTGCATCAGTGCTGTAGCTTGTAAGCTTATATTTTAATATGCTATTAATTTGTGAATGCTTGTGTTTTAGATGCTCTTGGACATAGGCTTTTCAATGTGACAGGCAAAGTATTAAGTATCCAGGGCCTAAAAGGAAATGAGGGGAAAATGTACTGCAAAGTCAGAGTGATTGCGTAAGTCTTGCCTTTTTAAGGTTGAATCAGCATATTTTACATTTATTATTGACAGAAATGTAAAAAAACATACAATAAATAATAAACATATTTTTCATGTCAAAGGCATAGTGTGATACAGAAAGTATTGAAGGACAATATATAAATTTGTTTAGAACAACCAATAGCTCACCATTTTACTATTAGAGCCATTAATAGCCATCAGTTTAGATTAAGTTTGCTTCTACTAAAATTTGCTAATACTCAAGTTTGCTGATATTCAAATTTGCTGATACTTAAATTTGCAAATATCAAAATTTGCTAATACTCAAGTTGGCTGATACTTAAGTTTACTGATATTCACATTTGCTAATACATGTACTCAAGTTCACTGATACTCAAATTCCCTAATACTCAAATTTTTGAAATTCAATGACTTTTCTTGTTTAATTATACCAAAACAAAAGCCTTATGGAAGTTCCATTACGTAACAATGTTTTTGTTACATGGAGTTATTTACTCGCTGTTTCCCATGAAGCTTTTATCTCTCATCAACCCTCCTAATTTCTTAAAGTATTATAATTTTACTGGGCGCAAAATGAACAAGTTGCCCACTGCATTTTTATGCATTCTTAAGATAATTGGAGGATTGAATATCTTAATTAATGTCATTATCTTTTTTTCAGACCACACAAGCATCGTCTACGCAAAATTTTTGGCAACCGTGTGATAGCGAAGTCTCCACTGATCAAGGCGACCCAGCCCATGGTGAACCTTGCGATGGATGTAAGGCACTTGATTGCAGCTCACAGTCATGTGCTGAATAGGGGACTTAATCAAGACTGGTTTACATTCAAATCACAAGTTGTAACTGAATAATGTCCGATTCCACTGATGTGGATTTTTGCTTAAAGCACAGTGCTCAAGGGGAGATTTTAGGATACAGTGTTGTCCGTCATCACTGCTTTAGTTCATCAGTTAACTTTTTTCTTACAATGTCTTCTCTTCATTTATCACAAGGGAGATTTTAGCAACATGTGAGAGGAAAGATCCTTGGGTGACCCTCTGTCAAAGATGTTCTAGTAATTGCGGTCAATTGCATGCTAAGAACTGACATGACTTCTTAAACATCTAAGCTCAGCTTTAAGTTTTGATTTTTTTTAAATTAATAAACCAATATAACCACAAGCACACAACACTTACATAATTAAAATGAAAGTTCTTGAAATCTGAACTCAAAACTGTTGGTTATGTGCTCATACATTACATTAAAATTTCAGAGTGACCCATGCCTTGGGTTGAGCAGTAGACTACTAGAGTTTTACATGATGAATATGTGCTTGATTTGATATGGGACTTGAGTAGGCGCTTAATTTGATATGAGGCTTTAATATGTGCTTAATTTGATATGGGGCTTAAGTAGGTTTTTAATTTGATATGGCACTCTAGTAAGTTCTTAGTTTGGTATGGGACTATAATTGGTGCTTAATTTGATATGGGGACTATGATTGGTGCTTTATATGATATGGGGCGTTAGTAGTTGTTTAATTTGATATGAGACTAATAGGGGCTTAATTTGATATGGAACTTAAGTAGGTGCTTAATTTGATATGAGACTAATAGGGGCTTAATTTGATATGGGACTTTAGTAGATGCTTAATTTGATATGAGACTTTAGTAGGTGCTTACTTTGATATTGGTACTTTAGTAGGTGCTTACTTTGATATTGGGACTTTAGTAGGTGCTTATTATTATACGAGTCTTTAGTATGTGCTTAATTTGATATGGCACTCTAGTAGGTGCTTAATTTGATATGAGACTTTAGTAGATGCTTAATTTGATATGGCACTCTAGTAGGTGCTTAATTTGATATGGGACTTTAGTAGATGCTTAATTTGATATGGCACTCTAGTAGGTGCTTAATTTGATATGAGACTTTAGTAGATGCTTAATTTGATATGAGACTTCAGTTGGTGCATAATTTGATGGTTTATGTGGTTTATTTATTCGCATAATCAGCATTACATGCTTTTGGCAAAATAAATCATATGATAAATACATATACACAGTGAGATAAAGATTGGCTAAATCATAGCATACAAATAATCTCGATAGATAATATTTATAAAAAAAAAAACACACACACACAAAAACACACAAAATAGATATGAAAATGTAGCACAAAAAAACACAATGTTTATTATGTGAAGGAATTTAGACAACTAGGAAGCAACAGACGAATCAATGATTTCTTTTCGTTTTAACATTGCAAAATATATAAATTTCGATACTTTACGGATACGTTTTACAGACTTTGTTGACATAATTGTTTCGAAATATTTCAATGTGTTAAATGACAGCCTTATGTTGTATTTTAACCTTAACTCTCTATAAATTGGACTAATACATAGAAAATGAAATTCAGATTCAATCATATCAGATGTACACACTTTACACTTACGATCGTTAACTTTAATATTGTTAAATCTTCCTCTTTCTATTTCTAAGTGATGCGAACACAATCGGAATCTACTCAACGCAATTCTATGCTTTTCATTATCTATACAATTCAAGTAGGTTTCAAAACAAAATTCTTTTTTAAATAAGATATAGTATTTTAGCTTACTTTGAGACTGTATACATTCAAACCAAGTTTGAATGTAAACATCACGGACTCTTTGTTTTAGCATACAAATATAATCAATTTCGTGATACTGGTGCAACCATACATTACTATAACCAAGATCATCAAGTGTAGTTTTAACAGCATTTGGCCAACACAGTTTTCTATCAATATTCATGCATGCATCGTCAGAGGTTAATGTATTAAAAACTCTATTTATCAAAGTACTCTGTGATCTCATGATTTTACACCAATAGTTAAGAGCTCGTTCTTTACAAATGATGGACAATGGAAAGCGACCAAGTTCACCTAGTACAGCAGCATTAGATGTTTGTTGACGAACCCCAAGTATTTGTTTACAGAATTTTAAATGCAGTTTATCAACCTCAGGCATATCGTAAATTCCCCAGACTTCGCAGCCATACGTGATTATTGGTGCTACCATTGAGTCAAACAGTAACAACTTAGTTTTAATATCTAATTTGATTCTACTGAATATTGAAATAAGGTGATTATATGCTTTGAGAGCCTGCTCATTCAGTGATTCAACTGCACGTTTAAGTGAGCCGTTATAGAAAAATTTAACACCTAAGTACGTAAAAACATCTACTATTTCAATGTTGTCGCCGTTGAGTTCCCATGTGTGAATATTTCTATATTTATACTTTTGAAAAATGCATACCTTAGTTTTCCCTACATTTACCTTGAGACCCCATTTCTTAGAATATTCATTTATACAATTTAATTGGTGTTGTAGACTATGGGGATCAGTTGAAAAAATTGCAATGTCATCGGCAAACATTAACATAAAAATGGATAACATATCAACATCGTTTGTACATAGGTTTGTAGAACTCAAATGCTCACCAATATAATTAATAAACATAATAAACAAAAGAGGTGACAAAGGCTCACCTTGCTTGACTCCTAATGATACATCAATGAATTCTGAGTATGACATTAAGCTTGGACACTTTATACACGATTTCACATTTGCATATATGGATTTCAACATATTAAGCATTTTACAGCTGATACCTGAGTTCACAAGTTTAATCCATAAGGCATCATGAATGACAGTATCAAATGCCTTTTCATAGTCTACAAAGGCACAATATAGTTTTAAATTATTTGCTTAAACCTTCTGAATAATACTATGTAGAATAAAAATAGAGTCAGACGTACTACGATTATTTCTAAAACCAAATTGACATTCATTTAAAATTGATTTGTTCTCGCACCAATTATTTAGACGGTTGCGCAGCGTTAAAGAAAATATTTTTGCCAGAATATTTACTAAAGTTATCCCTCTATAATTTGCCGGATTAGATTTATCACCCTTTTTGAACAATGGGACAATTGAGCCTTTAGTCCAGGACTCAGGGTATACACAGTTATCAAATAAGTAATTAAAGATTTTAGCTAGGAATGGGGCGATAAATTCTTTACAATCAATGAAAAAGTCCGCAACGTTACCGTCCAAATCAGCGCTTTTAATTCGGGACATCGAAGATATCGTTTCAATAATTTCATCGGTCATAAATGCATCGTCGAGCGAGTCAATATTTATGCCGTCAGCTGAATCTGAATAATTGCAATTACTAAAACAATTTTCGTTTGGCGTTGCAGACATTTGTTTAAAGTGATTTAAAAAATCATTTACATTTATATTGGCTTGATTTTTATTACCGCCTTTGAATTTCTTTATATATTTCCAAAATTTTCGTGAATATCATACTACTCATATCTTTAAGACGATGTTGCTCTTTGTTATTGTAATTATATTTAGCTTTTCTCTTACAAACACAGTATGACCGCCTAGCTTCTAAAAAATTTTAACGCGTTGTATCATTTGGCTGGTTATAAAATAATTGTTTCGATCTATAAAATATATCTTTAGCTTGTTTACAATCAGCGTTAAACCAATGCGGCCTATCCGAATTAATCACGTATTTATCTTTATTCATACTGCAGCGTCATTTACCATGGACACTAAATGATATCCGATAAATTATAGACGACAGGTTATTAATACACGAATCCAAATCGAGAGAACCGTTAATCACATAATTTGATATGGGACTTATGTGTGTGCTTAATTTGAAATGGGACTTAAGTATGTGCTTAATTTAATGTTCGACTTTAGTAGGTGCTTAATTTGATGTGAAGCTAAACTATGTGCTTAATTTATTGTGGGTCTTAGGTAGGTGCTTAATTTGATATGGGACTTTAGTAGATGCTTAATTTAATATGGGACTTAAGTAGGCGCTTAATTGAATGCAGGACTTAAGTATGTGTTTAATTTGATGTTGGACTTCAGTAGGTGCTAAATTTGATATGGGACTTTAGTAGATGCTTAATTTAATATGGGACTTAAGTAGGCGCTTAATTGAATGCAGGACTTAAGTATGTGTTTAATTTGATGTTGGACTTCAGTAGGTGCTTAATTTGATATGGAACTTTAGTAGGCGCTGAATTTGATGTGGGACTTTGGTAGGTTCTTAATTCTATATAGGAATGAAGTAGGTGCTTATTTGATATTGGCCTTTAGTTTAAAGATAATTTGGTAGGTTCTAAATTCTATATAGAAATGAAGTTGGTGCTTATTTGATATTGGCCTTTAGTTTAAAGATAATTTGGTAGGTTCTTAATTCTATATAGAAATGAAGTTGGTGCTTATTTGATATTGGCCTTTAGTTTAAAGATAATTTGGTAGGTTCTTAATTCTATATAGAAATGAAGCTGGTGCTTATTTAATATTGGCCTTTAGTTTAAAGATATGTGCAATTTCAGATTGACCGTGGCCTGGGTGTGAGTGGGGAGACACTGCTACAGTTTGACATCAAGAAGGAGGGCAAAGAACACCTCGTCTCCAAGGCTTACACCATCAAAAGCCTCTTCAGTGGTATGGACAGGGGCAATAGTTATAAAGAATATTAAGCTTTGATTTTATAAGATTGGCCATATTATTGTACAGGCTAGGGTTAAGATTTATGAATAATGTTAAGCTATTTTTCAACTGAATTTAAGCATAAATCTTGCATTATTTTATACATTGGAAGTTGTGCCTGACTAAACATATTGGCATTTTTTAAATGTATTTTGAAATACAATAATACACTTTCAGACCTTGAGCATTTTTTTGTACTTTAAGAGCAAAATTGGCATACGTCATGTTCTTGTCAAGAATTTTGGCATAAAGAGGTTGTCAATATATTTACAAAGCATTTACTGTAAAATATTTTAACTTCATCCATGCTTTTTTAATCTTCACGCAATCATGTCAACCAACATTTGATACGAATGTTTACTTTTTTTAAGGAGAGGGTGGGGAAGGGGATAAAATCCAGAAAGTTTTACCACTGGAGAGAAACATCAGTGTTGAAGTGTTTCTGCAGCATGTCCCCAAGGACCAGAGCACCTTTAACCGCCACAGCCAAGGAAGAATGACCTTGCCAGGGTCATTCAGAAAGTAGAGGACAAGATGTGTGTTGTTTCAACCATTACCAAGAATGACCTTGTCAAGTTGTTAACAAACTACATCTGGGAGTGTTTTTTTTGTAATCTTTTAGTCCTCTGTTTAGCATAAATTTGGCCTTTTGGCCATCCTTAAAAATTCTTTTGTTTGGCATAACCCGACCGACCCACTCAAATCAGCCCGACTGAATTTTTTTTGCTCGCCGAAAATTCTTTCCGCTAATTTTTTCCTTTCCGCTTTTTATCCTTTTCGGTTATTTGCGTCATTTAATTGAATGCTCTTTCAAGGATATCTAGAATAGCAATGAACAAAACGCGTACCGGCATTTATTTGAGTCGCCTATTTATTTGACATATGCGATTAATTAGACTTTAAATACAATTAAACCGCTCCTGTTTTTCTCGTAGCCCTTTAATTAAAATACGCTGCTGACGTTCAGGATAGTTTGGGAGTAAAAAACAAATTAATTAATTATCACCGTTCAATTCAATTCAGCAATCGGTAGAGATGTGGAATATTATCGCCATATAACTAATTATTTAATTATCACTCTTTAATTCAGATCGGTAAATATTCGGTAGAAAGATAAAAAGTGGTCAGCTTAGAAATATTTATTGACGGGTATTGTCAGGTTTTTGTTTCATTTGCTTATCTCTTTATACGACTTTCCGACCGGTCGCCATTTTGGAGGCAGACGCGATATTAAATGTGTTTTCAAATTATACAACATCTGCGCATAAATGACCCAATATTTTCTGATAGCTCCACCCGTAGTGATCATTGGAATAAATGCTCACTATTACAGGGCTCGCGCTGTCATTCGCCATTTGCGAAAGTATAGCGAATTTGGCTCAAGAAAAATATAATTTGCGAATATGCTTAAATCTCGTTAAATTTTATTGAAAACATCCGCCATGTTAATCCGGAGTGTTTTTTAAACTATTTTTCTGTTTGATTCCATGAACAATTTGAAGCGCATATGGTAGCTGGCCAATCAACATTGAGTTCGCTATCGGGTAATATTGGGTCATTTATGCGCAGATAATGGAATACACAGTTGATATTGTCGTCTGCCTCTAATATAACGGCCGATGGCAAATGTCGTATAAAAAATAAGCAAATGAAAAGAAGCCTAACACTCAATAAATTATTTTTAAGCTGATCACTTTACAAATTTCTACCGACTATCGATCTGAATTAAAGGATGATAATTAAATAATTAGTTACATGTCGAAGATGTTGCACCTTTCTGTTCTTGATAGAAATAAAGATGTCATAATTACTTTGTTGTTTTTTTACTCACAAATTATGCTATTGTAAAGTAATATGTCAACCAAATAGTATATTAATTACGTATTTACTAGGTAACTTGTTTTCATTTTCTGTAGACAAACGATATGCACAATTTATTTCATGTGCAAAATGCGTACAATTTTGCGGACTGTCGTTTTCAGATAAAGTATTTTTCGTCGATTATATCATATTTTTGAAGTTCTTTATAGAAAAATAGACTTACGAATACACGAGCAGTAATACGGACGGTGCAGAAAAATCTTTACCAGAGGCAGAAGACTTAGAGCTTTATTTGATAATTACCTTTCAGCTTGGTATATGTCGAAGTTCAATGTCGAAAAAAAAAAAACAAAAAAAAAATAAAATCGCTACCTACCTACCCACCAAAATTTACCTGGGTCGGGTTATGCCAAACAAAAAATTTTTTAAGGATGGCCTTGTTATGCTTTCATTTTATGAAGTGTGATTATTTAAGGTTCTATAACTGGGATTGTTCTTTTCATTGCATTTTAATCTGTTTATCTGTTTAGATTTCCAGCTACAAATTATAAAAACAGGGTTTTATGTATTGTTTTTAGTAAACACAATTTTATATATGTTAGATATCTAATACTCTTGTTTTCAAAGCAAGCGTAAGTTCTTTTTATGCTCCCCCAAAAGCATAAAGTCGCCGCTTCGTCTGTCCGTCTGTGTGTCTGTCCGTGCACAATTTTTGTCCGGGCTATTTCTCAGCAACTAATGACTGGAATTCAATGAAACTTTATGGGAAGCTTCACTACCAAAAGGAGATGTGCATATTATCAGGAGGTTCTGGTCGGATGATTTTTCACAGAGTTATGGCCCTTTGAAATTTTCCATTAACTGTACATATAGTGCAATTCTTGTCCGGGCTATTTCTCAGCAACTAATGACCGGAATTGAATGAAACTTTATGGGAAGCTTCACTACCAAGAGATGTGCATATTATCAGTGGGTTCTGGTCGGATGATTTTTCACAGAGTTATGGCCCTTTGAAATTTTCCATTAACTACATATAGTGCAATTCTTGTCCGGGCAATTTCTCAGCAACTAATGACCTGAATTCAATGAAACTTAATGGGAAGCTTCATTACCAAAAGGAGATGTGCATATTATCAGTGGGTTCTGGTCGGATGATTTTTCACAGAGTTATGGCCCTTTGAAATTTTCCATTAACTGTACATATAGTGCAATTCTTGTCCGGGCTATTTCTCAGCAACTAATGACTGGAATTCAATGAAACTTTATGGGAAGCTTCAATACCAAGAAATTTGCATATTATCAGGGGGTTCTGGTCGGATGATTTTTCACAGAGTTATGGCCCTTTGAAATTATCTATAAAAAATTATTGTCCCCCCAACTGTAACTGTGCCCTCAAGAAGTTTCCTTTTATCTGAATATATAGTGCAATATTGTGACAAAAAAACCGTTGGGGAGCATCACCCGTCTCTGACGGTTTCTTGTTTTTCAAATGTCATGCATATTTGCTTCCTTGTTATTGCCATGACATTACGGTTTATATTTTATTTTGACACATTTGTAAAGGCCATCTTTGGTTTACTTAATTATGTATACATTTACCAATATTTGGAAATTAATAGCTACTTTAATAAGTGTTATAATGGAATGATATGCTATGCCTTATCCTCTTTCAAAATCTAATTTCAATCCAAGCATAATAGTACATTTTGCCTTTTATTTACATATCTTTAATAATTGCTAATTGTTTAAAGTGAGTTATTGCTGTACTGGTAATTGACAACCATTATTTAGTATGTTAGTGATACATTTGTAGTTTTTGTTACTTGCATATCATGACCAGTATTGTAAATAGGTATTTTATTTAATAATAATTTATTACAAATGTAATATTGAAAAGCTACCATGTGTATTGTGTTGAGTTTGTAATTTACAGTTTTTATGCTCCTGGAACAATTTAAAGGAGATCATTTGAGGTGCGTCATGTGAAAATTAGTGTTGTGCCATATGTGGCCAGCATAGCTCCTGACTAGCCTCAGGATTAGGGCAGTAAGAAACTACCATGGCAATTAATGAGACCACACAACTTGGCATGCCTTTTACCCTTTGCATGCTGGGAAATTTGTCAATTGCTAAAATGTTGTCTGCTGAATTTCTAAGATTAGCATTTTCTTCAATTTAAAAAAAAAGAATACTATCAGAATAGCAAACAGTTTGGATCCTGATCAGACGCCACGTTTTGTGCCATAACTTCTTTATTTATGATCACATTTTATTATTACTTTGACAAAACAACACTTAACTGAATACCACAATGGATTCCACCCAAACTATACCCCACGCCCCTACCCAGAATCCCCCCAACCTCCCCCCCCCCACAATATATTTTTTTTTAACATCATCTAATAAATTACCACAATGACTTTTGAAAGATCGTCTAATAAATGACCACACCCCACATTATACCCCCTCTCAAACCCCCCCCCACCCAAATATTTTTATTTTTTTATATATTTTTTATTTTTGAAAGATCGTCTAATAAATTATTGAATTATTGAATATGAACAATTTCCCCATGATGGCTTACGTTATACTGTCAAGCACTCGAATAGTCGAGGGCGCTGTCCTCTGACAGCTCTTGTTACAGTTCAGCTTTTCTTATTTCATAACTATGCCCAACAAATTGTTGTGGGGAGCATCCATTTTACTATCTCTATTGTTTATCTTAATCATGATTGTATGTTTGATTTTCTTCCCAAGCTTCGCTATGTTTTAATATTCCATTTATTAAGCAAATATTGCTGTTTTGTGTTGTGTGTGAAATCACTATTCAAACATGTTATGTCTAAGCAATGGACTTTAAAACTTGCCATCAGGATCTGGTGAAAGTATATTAACATAATCTTGACCATGAGACCATGTTATTATCACTTTAAAAATCTATTTTGCATCATTACGCAATTCTAGATAATTTCATTTCAAACAGAGTTGTTAAAGAACTAAGATTAATCACACTTTTCATTAGTTATACATGAATTTCGGATAGAAAATGTATGCAAATATTTTTTCAGTTCACCTGAGCACAACATGATCATAATGCGCCTTTGTGATCACCTTTGTTTTCAGGTGTCATCAACACTTTCCTTGTAACACTCCGGGGACCACATTTATTGCCCAACTTCATGAAACTTTAAGTCATGTCTCAATGATACCTTTGCCTAGTTCCCAACTGGTTTCATAGGATCAAAACAAGTTTATATAAAGGAAAAAGCTTGTGAACAGTCAAGCAGTAATATTTTTGTCCAAACTTAATAAACTTGCCCAGAACCCTTTTTAAAATAAATTTGAAAATGGTTTCGGACCATTGAAAAATATGGTCACTATTGGCTTTAGAAGTAACATTTCTTTTATCATGAAACTTAATTGCTCAGAATATTTGTTCTAATGATATCTCGACCTATTTAAAAAATGGTCCAGGTCTCTTGAAAAATATTGCTTACACAGGATGTGGCAGTTTGGCTTGTATTTATGACCAAAGTGCAACCTTTAAGCACAGGTGTACATTTCATAAGGCATAAAAAAGAACTGTCAGAGGTAGATTCAGTTACACAAACATCACAAAAGCAGATGGTCAATTGAGTTTTTGGGTCTCAGGTTAGCAGGTGAGCACATTAGGGCCTTTAGCCCTCTTGTTTTTATTATATGGCATTGTAAAACATATGCGCTCTAAAAATTGGCATTAAAGGACAAAGATACAAACACTTTGTCCTAGTATTATGGATTTTATTTTCTTGTTGTATAGCATCACCTGGTGTGTCAGGTGGGTTTACAAAATTAACCCATTTATGCCCAGTGGACTCTCCCATCCTTCTAAATTGGATCAAGTTATTTCCAAAATTAGGGGTGTCAAGTATATTTATTTCTATATTTAGAATATTCCATAAAGAAATTCATTTAAGCAAACAGCGCAGACCCAGATGAGACGCCGCATTATCTGGGTCTACGCTGTTTGCAATGTCCTTTTTTCAGGACGCTAGGCATAAATGGGTTAAGCACATTGTTCTTTGTATTTTTTTTTACTTTTACAGAGTTACTTTTATCTAGACAGCAGAGTAATCTTCGAATTCTATTTGATAACGAAAATTCTTTATGCTTGAAATCAGTTTTAAAACTATTTTCAAGAAATTTAATACGCAGGATTAGAGTTTTGTTGTCAGAGTTACGGCCCATGGTGTGTATTTGGGTGAAACACTGTATGTATATTTTACACTTTTGCTTTCCTGTGATATGCGTGAAACTTTAACTCATGTCTTTTTAGTGTAATTATAAGACTGAAACTATTAAAAATATTGTGATGTCTTGTATTTATGTATTTGTTTATTTTACAGGTTACAAAATAATTAGCAGTTTTTACATGTCTAACTTTTGACGTGTTTTGGGACAAACTTGGCAGATGGGGGTCTGAAGGATGGCAAGCATATTCCTTGTTTCCGCTCTCTTTCCCTTAGATTTTATTGAATCTTGCCAAACTTTCTTGCAAATCTTTGATGAACAAAAGAAGGCAAAACTTTGCAAACAAGCCAATAAATGCCAGGAACTTTAACATATATACTTCCTTTTGTTAATTCAAAAATTCAAAAGCTGTTTCAGCCCTCTGAACTCACCCGACTCCACTTTTCACAATATCTTCGCCAAATTTGCCAGATAGGGACGTTATTCTTTTTTTACATGCATGTATTTTTGTTCCTGTTTTATGTAAATATTGTCTACAAGCATAAATCTTGTCATTATTTATCATTTGTTAAAATACATTCCTAAATTTTGTTTTATACAATATGAAAGTATGAACAAATTATTATGTTACACATACCTTTGTCAATTTGTCTAAAATAAAACCTTTTTGCAACTGTGCCCTTTTGGTAATTATTTGTGAAGGTTGGAAAATGAATTAAGTTGGCGCTCAAAATTTGATCAGTATTTCATATTGCTTGACACAGAAATTAAGAAAATTCGCTGCCTTCCATTTAATTTTGTTTTTAATTCCAACTTTCTTATAAGTTAAAACCAATGAGGTTTAGTTTCTTCATAGACATGAAATATCCATCTTCACAAATACCAATACGCATAATGTTTGTATAATGATTAACAAGTTATTTTCAAAATCAAAAGTAACACAATCATTCTTACTGGAAATGCCTAATTAATTTAAAAATGAATTTTGCTTTGTTACAACTTTTAATTTATAGCATTCTTAGGCATTGCATAGTTTTATTGTATAATGGTAATGTAATCAATATAAAAAATGTTACAACCATCTTATTCATTGTAGTTTATAATTATCAATTTGTTACCATGTGTAAGTGTAGTATTGTTTTTAAAGGTTATATTTCTACTAATAAAGGAAATGTGATACTGTATATTGCATTGTTGTCATGCTTAACGAGATAAGTCAACTGACAACAGTACTGTCACGCTGGGTTACTCTCAGTTATTAGCAAAAGTGCATGTCAAACACTATCAGCTAACCTTGGCAGGAAGTGCTAGAAAGACTTCTAATACCTGCCTGCTATAAACTTTAAAAAAACGGAAAAATCCAAATGAACACAACATTTACTCTCTTAAGTGCAGTAGATCATTATTTGGGGCCTTTACCTGTGTTTCAGAGCATGACTTAAAGTCCTGTACTTGCTTAGTGAACATTACTTGTAACCCTGTAGTTGCTATCTGAACATTACTTGTGACCCTGTAGTTGCTATATGAACATTACTTGTGACCTTTTTGTTGCTAAAAGAACATTACTTGTGATCCTGTAGTTGCTATCTGAACATTACTTGTGGCCTTGAAGTTGCTAAAAGAACATTACTTGTGGCCTCATAGTTGCTATCTGAACATTACTTGTGACCCTTTTGTTGCTAAAAGAACATTAATTGTGACCCTGTAGTTGCTACCTGAACATTACTTGTGGCCTTTAAGTTGCTAAAAGAACATTACTTGTGGCCTCATAGTTGCTATCTGAACATTACTTGTGGCCATATAGTTGCTATCTGAACTCCATGTGTGGCCTCTTAGTTGCTGTCTAATATTATCTGTGGCCGTGTAGTTGCTGTCTGAACTCTACGTGTGGCCTCATAGTTGCTGTCTAATATTACCTGTGGCTGTGTAGTTGCTGTTTGAACTCTATGTGTGGCCACAAAGTTGCTGTCTAATATTACTTGTGGCCGTGTAGTTGCTGTCTGAACTCTACGTGTGGCCTCATATTTGTTGTCTAATATTACTTGTGGCTGTGTAGTTGCTGTCTGAACTCTACGTGTGGCCTCATAGTTGCTGTCTATTATTACTTGTGGCCATGTAGTTGCTGTCTGAACTGTTCGTGTGACCTCATAGTTGCTGTCTAATATTACCTGTGGCCTCATAGTTGCTGTCTGAACTCTACGTGTGGCCTCATAGTTGCTGTGTAATATTGCATGTGGCCTCATAGTTGCTTTCTGAACTCTACATGTGGCCTCATAGTTGCTTCCCAATATAACCTGTTGCCGTGTAGTTGCTGTCTGAACTCTAGGTGTGGCCTCATAGTTGCTGTCTAATATTACTTGTGGCCTTTTAGTTGCTATCAGAACATTGCTTGTGGTTGCTATAAGAACATTACTTGTTGCATTGTTGTTGCCATCTGAACATTACTTGTTGCCTTGTAGTTGCTATAAAGAAATTACTTGAGGCCATATAGTTTCTAACTTGCTATAAGGACATTCCTTGAGGCCTTCTAGTTGTTATTAGGACATAATTTAAGGCCTTGTTGTTGTTAATAGAACATAACTTGAGGCCTTGTTGTTATTAGGACATTACTTGAGGCCTTGAAGTTGTTACTAGGATATTACTTGAGGCATTGCTCCAGCAACATTACTTTTGACATTGTAGTTGAGCTTAACTAGTGGCCTTTCAGTTACTATTGGCACATTGCTTGTGACCTTTGTAGCTGCTATTCAAACATTACATGTGGCCTTGAGGCTTTTAGAAGCTACATTACTTGTTACCTTGCACTTGCTTTCTTAACATGACTTGAGCATTTATTATCACTATGGGAACACATTGTGTGACCTTGTAGTCTCTATTAATTTTTTTTTAATGACGTGATCTTGTAGTCACTATCAGAACATAGCTTTTGACCTTGCAGATCATAATTAATGACCCTCTTGTTCCTATTAAAACATACCTTGCCATCTTGCTGTCGCTATCAAAACAATTATTTTGACCTTGTAGTTAATGTTGGAAAATTACTTGTGACCTTGTTTTTTACTCTTTGCTCTTTTCCATTGTTTTTAATTCACATCACAATGATAACTTAAAGGGACCTGTTAACAGTTTGGTAAATTGACAAAATTGTTTCAGATTTGCAAATTATTTTTTTGTGTGCGAGGAAACAATAATAGTGAACATTTTCCATGCTAAAAATATCCATATTTATCTGCATTTTTTGATGATTTAAAAACCTGAAAATTATAAAACGTTACAGATGCAAATCGATTTAATAATTTGGACAGTTCTGTTGATATTGTTATAAACTGTGACACTTATAAGAAGTATACAAGAGGGCCTAAAAGGCCCAAAGTCGCTCACCTGAGATAACAAGATATTATTGGGACAAATCTTCTGACGAAGTTTCAGGAAGATAGGAAAATGAATGTGGCCTCTAGAGTGTTAACAAGATTTTACTATAGCCATATAAGGAAAAATGTCCCACCCCTTGGAAGCCATGTTTTTCAAGCAAACATAATTATTTTCGAACTCATCCAAAATATCATTGAGACCAATCTTCTGACCAAATTTCATGAATGTTGGACAATAAATGTAGCCTCTAGAGTGTTAACAAGGTTTTATTATAGCCATATATAGCCATATAAGGAAAAATGCCCCGCCCCTTGTGGCCATGTTTTTAAAGCAACCAAAACCATTTTCGAACTCATCCAAGATATCATTGGGACAAATCTTTTGACCAAGTTTCATGATGATCAGACTATAAATGTGGCCTCTAGAGTGTTAACAAGATTTTACTATAGCCATATATAGCCATATAAGGAAAAATGCCCCGCCCCTTGGCAGCAATGATTTTCAAGCAAAGGTTACCATTTTCAAACTCATCATGGCCTCTAGAGTGTTAGAGGTTTTACTATAGCCATATAAGGAAAAATGCCCCGCCCCTTGGGGGCCATGTTTTTCAACAACCGGGATCATTTTCGAACTCGTCCAAGATATTATTGGGATGATTCTTCTGACCACGTTTCATGAAGATTGGACAATAAATGTGGCATCAAGAGTGTTAACAAGATTTTACTATAGCTATATATAGCCAAATAAGGAAAAATGCCCCGCCCCTTGTCAGCCATGCTTTTCAAGCAAAGGTTACCATTTTTGAGCTCATTTAAGATATCATTGGGACAAATCTTCTGACCAAGTTTCATGAAGATCGGAAAATTAATGTGGCCTCTAGAGTGTTAACAAGGTTTTGCTATAGCCATATAAGGAAAAATGCCCCGCCCCCTGGCGGCCATGTTTTTCAACCAACCGCCATCATTTTCAAACTAGTCCAAGATATTATTGGGATGAATCTTCTGACCAAGTTTCATGAAGATCAGACAATAAATGTGGCCTCTAGAGAGTTAACAAGATTTTACTATAGCCATATAAGGAACAATAGCTGTCAGAGGACAGCGCGCTCGACTATTCGAGTGCTTGACAGTATAACGTTAGCCATCATGGGGAAATTGTTCATATTCAATAATATATAAGACGATCTTTCTGTCAATAAAAAAAGAATTATTTTGGGGGGGGGGGGGGGGGTAGGGGGGGGTGAGAGGGGGGTATAATGTGGGGTGGGGTAATTTATTATCAGTAGATGTTAAAAAAAATAAAATTATCCCCACGTTTTTCGGAGAAAAAGTGGGGATATTGTATTGATGTGCGTCTGTCCGTCCTGGCCACCTGCTCCTCCTAAACTATTAGCACTAGAACCTTGAAACTTACATACATGGTAGCTATGAGCATATGTGCGACGGTGACAGTGACAGAATTTTTATCTGAAAAAAAGTCAAAAGTGATGGGGGTTGGGGCGGGGCCGGGTCAGAGATTTTCACTCATTTTTTAATGTTATTTTACCTAAACTTCTTCATTTTTGCACCGATTCACTTCTAATTGATTCTGAGCCTCTCTTATGACTATAAGGTCAATCTCAACTATGCATGGCCCCATTACCAACCTTGGGGCGCCCCGGCCAGATAGGCCACACCCAACCAAAATTGCCTTTTACTATAATTTCTTCATTTCTACACTGATTAACTTCAAATTGATACTGAACCTCTCATATGACAATACGGTCAATCTCAGCTATGCATGGCCCCATTACCAACCCTATGGCATCCCGCCCACCCACATAGACCACACCCACCCAAAATTGCCTTTTACTATAATTTCTTCATTTCTACATTGATTCACTTCAAATTAATACTGAACCTCTCATATGACCATACGGTCAATCTCAAATATGTAAGGCACAATTACCAACCCTGGGGCGCCCCGCCCATAATAGGCCACACCCACCCAAAATTGTCTTTTACTATAATTCCTTCATTTCTACACCGATTCACTTCTAATTGATACTGAACTTCTCTTATGACATAACGGTCAATCTCAACTATGTATGGCCCCATTACCAACCCTGGGGCGCCCCTGGGTCAAACATGCGGCGTGGGGATACGCGTCGGCCTCTGCCGCGCCGTTTCAATTTATTAGACGATGTTAAAAAACAAAAAAAATTGAGGGGGGGGGAGGTTGGGGTAAGGGGGTGAGGGGGGTATAATGTGGGGTGTGGTAAGATGAAGTTTAAAAAAAAAAATTGGGGAGGGGGGGGGCGAGTTTGGGGGGAGGGATTCTGGGTAGGTGTGTGGGGTATTGTTTGGGTGGATTACACGTTGTGGTATTCAGGTAAGTGTTGTTTTGTCAAAGTTATAATAAAATGAGATCATAAATAAAGAAGTTTTGGCAATTTAAGCAAAATGTTCAATTATCTAAGTGTAAAAGGGGCCATAATTATGTCAAAATGCTTGATACAGTGGCCTGCTCTTGTTTACAGGTTGGCGTCATGTTGGTAAACTAGTATGCAAAATATAAAAGCAATATGTCAAAGGATATAGGAAATATTTGGGGTAGTACACAAAGTTTAACATAGCTTTATCAATAATATGCATATTCTAAGTATAAAAAGGGCAATAATTCTGTCAAAATGCTTGATATAGTTGTATGCTCTTGTTTATAGGTGGAAGTAATGATGGTAAACAAGTATGCAAAATATGAAAGCAATATGTCAAGGGACATTGAAAATATTTTGGGTAGTACGCAAACTTTAACATTTGCTGCATATTCTAAGTGGAAAAGGGGCCATAATTATGACAAAAAGCTTGATAGAGTTGTCTGCTCTTGTTTATAGGTTGGTGTCATGTTGGTAAACAAGTATGCAAAATATGAAAGCAATATGTCAAGGGACAATGAAAATAATTGAGGAAGTACGAAAACTTCAACATTTGCACACTAACGCAGACGCCGGGGTGAGTAGGATAGCTCCACTATATATATTTCATATATAATAGTCGAGCTAAAAATGCCCTGCCCCTTGGTAGCCATGTTTTTCAAGCAAACGTAACCATTTTCGAACTCATCCAAGATATCATTGAGACCAATCTTTTGACAAAATTTCATGAAGATTGGACAATAAATGTGGACTCTTAGAGAGTTAACAAGGCAAATGTTGACAACGCACGACAGACAAAAGGCGATCACAAAAGGCTCACCATGAGCACGTTGTGCTCAGGTGAACTAAAAATACACCATGAACTACAACAGCACTAGATGGCCCAGTGGTTAAAACGCTAGGCTTTTACTCCAAAGGTCAGTGGTTAGAGCCCAGGAAAGGATAACTTTTCTTTCTTGTATTTAATTTTTGTTTACTACTGAAGCTTTCAAAACATGCCAAACTCTGTGAACAAGTCCCTTTAACCTCCTCGATCTCCTTGGGTTAGTTGGTATACGTTTACTAATTTAAGAACAGGCAACTAATCTCATTAATACATTTGATGTGATAATGGCAAGAGTAATAATGTCCTGACCAATCACCACAGTAGTTTTTTAAAAACGTTGCAGTTATTCAATTTTTGTAGTCATAGCTTTAACATGAATAAACAAAGGAGCATCAATTGTGACCTTATATTCACTACTTGAACATTACTTCAGACCTTGTTGTCACCACTAAAACATTACCTTTTGCGGCTATCAGAACATTACTTTTGGCCCTGTAGTCAATGTCTGAACATATCTTGTGCAATGGCACAAAGTGATACAGAGGTAAGGGGATAATGGTCAGAGAAATAATTGTATGATCTTTCATCAAACACGTGGTATCATATCTTAAAATATTACTTTCGACTTTGAAGAAGGTATCAGACCATTAGTATTTTACTTGTTGCCTTGTAATAGTTGCTGCAGTAACATTACCTCTGACCTTGTCTGAAAATTATTTTAGACCTTTAGCCCTAACATTACTTCCTATGTCAACATAGGAACATTCTTGTGACCCTGTAATCGCTGCTGTAACATCACTCGTGAAAATGTAGTGGCTAGTGTAGAATTAATTTTGACATTATACATGTAGCTGCTAAACCCTTTAAGCGCTGGAACCGGATTTTAAAAGCCTTTGCAAACAGTTTGGATCCAGATGAGACGCCACAGAACGTGGCGTCTCATCAGGATCCAAACTGTTTGCTATTCTGATAGTATTCTTTGAAAAAAATCGAAGAAAATGCTAATTTTAGATATTCAGCAGACGACATTTTAGCAGAAGACAAATTACCCAGCATGCAAAAGGTTAACATAACTTGTGGTTGCTGCTGTAACATTGTTTTGACCTTGATGTAACAATATGAAAATTACATGCGACCTTGTTGTTACTTGTGACCTGGTAGAAGTGACCTTGTAGAAGCCAACTTAACATATCTTGTGGCCGATATTGGAACAGCACTTGTGGCATTGTAATAGCTAGAGGAACATGTTACCCTATAGATATTTGGATATAACTTGTAGACCATGTAGTTGCTATTCAGACATAACATGAGACCTTGTAGTTGCAATTGGAATATTACTTGTTACCTTGGCAAGCACTTTGCTTTAGACCTGTAAGACATGTTCCAAATTTACTATGTACAGTTGAAACCCTCTAAACCGGATACTCTCTATACCGGAATCCTCTCTAAACCGGACAAATTGTCCGGTCCCATTTTTTCCGCTATAAAACCATGTGTTAAATATCTCCTCAAGACCAGAATCCCCTGAATTCCGAATACTGGTCATTCTATTGATCAATATTGGGTCATTCCATACATAATTGTACCTCTCTAAACCGCTCAGGGCTGGTTTATTGCACCTTAGACCTAGTGTTAAAAAGTTGTGAATAGCGGATTAAAGACGCATGAAATTAATGGTGGTCGAAAAAATTACAAACTGTAAAAATCGCAAAACAATTTTAAGGTACTTGTCCTGTGATGTACATATCGATCAATAGAGGTGATAATACCGATTATAATTACTGCTAACAAACATAGAGTTCTTTAGTGTGTTTTGTTTTTGATGTAGGAAGCCGTGCTAAATTTTAATGATCGTTAATGCTATTTAATATTGTGTTGTTTATTACAATTGCTAATTTAGTGTCATATAAAATGGTGATTTGCAGAGTTATTGAAGCAGTTGCATTAAGATATTCATTTAGATTTTCAAATTGGTAATTAAGATAACTAAGACTAAAAATGTCCGAACTTTCTTCCACATTCAGCTATGTCATTGACTTCTGAAAGTTAGATAGTCAATGTCCTCTCTAAACCGGAATTTCCTCTTGGTCCTGAGGTTGTCCGGTTCCACTGTTACTACATGTATAACAAGACTATTGCACTATATGTCCCCTACCGGCTCCACCATTGTAAGAAATTCCACCATTGTAAGAATTTTTTATATATATATTTTTTTATTTGTTGCCATAGCAACCAGAATTTTTGACGTAGGAACAAAATGAAATGACGTGCATAATGTCCATATTGCCATCTTTTCATGTTTTAAGTTTCATGAAAAAATATTAAGAACTTTTTAAGTGATCGCAGGATCAAGAAAACCACCATTTTCAGCAGTATTTGTTGTCTATTTGTTGCCATAGCAACCAGAATTTTTTGACGCAGGAACAAAATGAAAAGACGTGCATACTCTCCATATTGCCACCTATCCATGTTTCAAGTTTCATGAAAAAATATTAAGAATTTTTAAAGTTATCGCAGGATCCAGAAAAGTGTGACAGAAAACCACCATTTTCAGCAGTATTTCTAGTCTATGTGTAGTCATAGCAACCAGAATTTTTGACATAGGAACAAAGTGAAATGACGTGCATAATGTCCATATTGCCATCTATCCATGTTTCAAATTTCATGAAAAAATATTAAGAACTTTTAAAGTTATCGCAGGATCCAGAAAAGTGTGACTGACTGACAGAGCGCAAACCATAAGTCCCCTCCGGTGAAACCGGTAGGGGACAACAAACGTGTTTGACGTATTTTGGTGTGCCAGAGTTTTAATCCAGTTTACTAAGATTCTCACCCTTTTAGAAAGTGCCCCCATTGAACATTGGCTTGATTAACAGGGGATTGTGCAAGATATGTTAATCTACATGTACATTCAGAGCTATTGCAAATCACTTAGGTGTTTATTTAAAATTGTTAAGCATGTTGTAACCAGTAGCTCAGAGTGTATTTCTCAGGCAAATGAGGGAGATTGAAAACCCCAGAATTGAAAATTTGCACGAGACCAAGTATCCCCTACTTTGAGAAATATAACAATGTTCCAATATTGTATCTTAGATGGACCAACAGCATAAAGTTGACAGTAAATCAATACTACCACTGTTCACTGTCTTTCAACTTGCATATTTTGTTTGTGTATGTTCAAAATATTCCATGAGGTTATGGCCCATCATCATTAACCCCAAACTGACATTTATGCATAGTATCTTGAAATGCTATTACAATGCATCTAATAATAAGATTATTGTATATTGCAATATGTGTAATGTAAAACATGTGAAACAATTGCACAAACTGATTACAAGTATTGTATGCAAATCAATCCCGTAAATGATTCTGATACTGTTTTAGATGGTTGATTTCATCAGTATCTGTAAAATGCTGACAATTCAAATTAATTATTGACCATTTCACCATTATAAAGTTATCACTTGATTTAAAACATGAAATGAATTACCAATGTAAGTTATTGCATAATTACAGACCAGAAATTCTCCTCAAACTGTTAGCAGACTGGCATATAGCTACCCAAAACTTTTTACAACCACAAATATAATAAGGGCTGTTTGTAAAACATGCATGCCCCCCATATGGGCTGTCAGTTGTAGTGGCAGCCATTGTGTGAATACATTTTTTGGCACTGTGACCTTACTGTGACAAGTCACCGTGACCTTTGACCTAGTGACCTGAAAGTCAATAGGGGTCATCTGCGAGTCATGATCAATGTACCTATGAAGTTTCATGATCCTAGGCGTAAGCGTCTTTAAATTATCATCCTGAAACCATTTTTCTAAGTTGAGTCACCGTGACCTTGACCTTTGACCTGAAAATCAATAGGGGTCATCTGCCAGTCATGATCAATGTACCTATGAAGTTTCATGATCCTAGGCATAAGCTTTCTTGAGTTATCATCCAGAAACCATTTTACTATTTTGGGTCACCGTGACCTTGACCTTTGACCTAGTGACCTGAAAATCATTAGGGGTCATCTGCGAGTCATGATCAATGTACCTACCGGTATAAAGTTTCATGATCCTAGGCATAAGCGTTCTTGAGTTATCATCCTGAAACCATTTTACTATTTTGGGTCACCATGACCTTGACCTTTGACCTAGTGACCTGAAAATAATTAGAGGTCATCTGCCAGTCATGATCAATGAACCTATGAAGTTTCATGATCCTAGACAAAAGCGTTCTTGAGTTATCATCTGTAAACCATTTTACTATTTCGGGTCACCGTGACCTTTGACCTAGTGACCTGAAAATCAATAGGGGTCATCTGCGAGTCATGATCAATGTACCTATGAAGTTTTGTGATCCTAGGCCTAAGCGTTCTTGAGTTATCATCCGGAAACCATTTTACTATTTCTGGTCACCGTGACCTTGACCTAGTGACCTCAAAATCAATAGGGGTCATCTGCGAGTCATGATCAATGTACCTATGAAGTTTCATGATCCTAGGCCTAAGCGTTCTTGAGTTATCATCCAGAAACCATCTGGTAGACGGACGGACATACGGACGGACGGACATACGGACAGACCGACATGTGCAAAACAATATACCCCTGGGGCATAATAAAATGTTTATTCACCAACACATAGCAATGTTATTTTTTATTCACTTACACAAAGCAATGTTTTGTAAAATATTTAATTCAGCTAACATGATTGCATAATGGATGTGCCATTTTGTTGGACTAAAACATTTCTAAGATAACAAGTTCGATTTTTTTATCAAATTTAAACAATATTTGCATACAAAGTGTTCATGAGAAGTTGTTTTCGAACTGTTCCATTGCCAGATAATTATTCAACAAGTCCACAATATCACACTCTGCAGTCCATGTACTGTCTACATTTTCAATCACCATGGTTCATCGCCGCGGTATTTCTTGAAGTTTGCAGACATCCAGAGCATTGGGGCAGTTGTGAAGAACATGAATATCCCTCCCATCAGGTACTTTTTCTGAAGAAAACCAGAGAAACAACATGGTTCAGATCACTAGAGTAACCACCCTTCAGACTTATCAATCTTACATTGAGTCATGTTCTGAGAAAACTGGGCATATTGCATGTGCGTAAAGTGTCGTCCCAGATATCAGGGATGACACTTTCCGTTTTCATCCGATTTTTCCTTTAAATGAAGTCTATTCTTAGCAAAAATCCAATTTAGGCGGAAAGTGTCTTCCATGATTAGCCTGTGTGGACTGCACAGGCTAATCTGGGACGACACCTTACGCACATGCATTATGCCCAGTTTTTCTCAGGACGCGGCTCAAATAATTATACATTTTATTATTAAAACAGTTATGTAATCCTCATATAAGCCTTTGTTCAAAGCAATATGTTAATGATAAAGGCACCATGTTCAGCCTATGTACAAATGTATATGCAAAATCTGAAATATTTTTATCGAGTCTAAGACTATTATTATTCTTTTTTAATCTAAGATTGGTTGGTGAATACGGTCTGGCTATGAAGTTACTTTTTTAAATATTAATACATCAACAAAAACAATTAGACAATTTTTATGTGAATTGTTTTCATAAATGGTGGTGGTGGTGGTGGTGGTGGTGGTGGTTGATACAATGCATTACAAAAATGCAGTTAGCCTTACATTTGGTAAAATTTAAATATATGACAAGGGAGGCAAATGATGTAACAAAAAGAACATGCATAAACGGTAGTTGTTTCCCTTGTTCGAACCATGCTAAATCCTTAAAATGCCTATTTCCAGTAACTGTGACCTTCACCTGTGACCTTTGACCTTATGACCTCAAAACCAATAGGGGTCATCTGCGAGTCATGATCAATGTACCTATGAAGTTTCATGATCCTAGGCCCAAGCGTTCTCGAGTGGTGGTGGTGGTGGTTGATACAATGCATTACAAAAATGCAGTTAGCCTTACATTTGGTAAAATTTAAATATATTACAAGGGAGGCAAATGATGTAACAAAAAGAACATGCATAAACGGTAGTTGTTTCCCTTGTTTGAACCATGCTAAATCCTTAAAATGCCTATTTCCAGTAACTGTGACCTTCACCTGTGACCTTGACCTAGTGACCTCAAAATCAATAGGGGTCATCTGCGAGTCATGATCAATGTACCTATGAAGTTTCATGATCCTAGGCCCAAGCGTTCTTGAGTGGTGGTGGTGGTGGTTGATACAATGCATTATAAAAATGCAGTTAGCCTTACATTTGGTAAAATTAAAATATATTACAAGGGAGGCAAATGATGTAACAAAAAGAACATGCATAAACAGTAGTTGTTTCCCTTGTTTGAACCATGCTAAATCCTTAAAATGCCTATTTCCAGTAACTGTGACCTTCACCTGTGACCTTTGACCTTATGACCTCAAAACCAATAGGGGTCATCTGCGAGTCATGATCAATGTACCTATGAAGTTTCATGATCCTAGGCCCAAGCGTTCTTGAGTTATCGTCTGACAACCACCTGGTGGACGGACCGACAGACAGACAGACCGACATACTGACATGAGCAAAGCAATATACCCCCTCTTCTTCGAAGGGGGGCATAATTAGTATCACTATAATCAGTATAAGAAATGTTTTAGATAAGGTAAAGTTTTCAAACATAGAGATGTTTGTAGCACATTAAATGCATATATGGTTATAATATTAACGAGGGGCGTAGGTAAGGGGGAGGCAGGGGAGGCGGCCACCTCCCCAATATTTTGGCTAGTCGTTGTTATATAAATAAAACATAAAATCTCCAAAAATCGCCGCCCCCAAAACCAGTATTTTTGTAATCATGCGCCTAAAGTGCAGAAGCCATGTGTCCCCTCTCCTTTTGCTCAGAGGTTGCCAATAGTGATGTGTCAATATCCCTTGTTAGGTGTCATAAACCAGGGGCCCGGGTAAATGTGATTGCGTTAATTGGTTCATTGTTCTTTTCCATGATTGCACTGTAGGTGTTTTGATTAAGGACAGGCTTTTCTTTTAATTTTAATTGATCGCTTTTATTCAAAGGTAACTGCCACTTACATGTTAAACAATTTTGAGTAAATATACGCGTTAAAAACATTAATTTGATTGAAAATATTTTTGTTCTCTAAGTATAACAAAGTATAACAGTTATTATATGATTACAAATCATTGAAACAATATTATATATGTAATTGTTTAATGTTCAAAATGAGTATTCCTAATCAGCCTTCGAAATTTTGCTTTTCCTAAGCGTACATTCGGCAAAAAAAAGCCAGAGCAGCGTTCATTCCAATCTAGTTGGTTTCAATCGTTCACATGGCTCCACTACGATGAGGTATGTATATTAGTATTAAATTTTAATTTGCGACCGTTCTGACCTTTTATGAACCTAACGTCAATCTAAATACAAACAAAATTAAGGAAAAAAAAAACATACAAAAAATAATCGTATTGTTGCTTATACCTCAGTCACAAATAGACATCGATCACCGTCCGACGTATTTTTCCGCTCATCGGGCTGGCGACCGACGGATGATCGCACGGAAACCGGGCCAATTTGTAGCATCGGGCGGCGTCCGGATTAATTTTAAGTCTTACTTACAAATTAACCCGACGTTGGGCCCGGGAAGGAATCGAGTTGAGATCGAAACAAGATTGGACGATCAACGCACGGGTATCGCCCGGCGATCGCCTGACATCGGATTCATTGAACGTTTATCGGAAAAGTAAAGGTATTTCCCACAGGCATATACATCAGCCAGTGACCGTCTGATTGCCGGAGGGCAACCGCACGATGCCTGACGGACGCCGGACAATGCTCCTTATGATACACGTACAATGAATCCGATGTCGGGCGCACGCCGGGCGATAACCGTTCGTTGATCGTCCCATCTTTTTTCGATCTCAACTCGATTCCTTCCCGGACCCGATGTCGGGTAAAACAAATTGTGATATAAAAAATTAATCCGGACGCGCCCGATGCTACAAAATGACCCCATGTGCGTGCTATCAGCGGTTAGTGCCAGCGCGATGAGCGAAAAAAACGTCGGCCGCTGATTGGACAGTGATCAGTGTCTATTTGTGACTGAGGTTTTATACTTTGTCACTCATCGGACGGCTCCGACGTGTCCAGTCTTCCCGATGCCTGGAGATCGGACACATCCGCCGGCGACCGGATTATTTGTGACTGAGGCATTAATAATGTTTTTTTATTATCATCATTAATATTTAACACAAAATTTATTGCATTAACAATGTTATTCTTTTCAGAGCTGGGACCTTGCGTCCACCTCCCCAATGTTTGGAGGTTATCTACGCCCCTGTTAACTGGCAGGAACAGATCGATCTGAACATTCTAATTTCTAAGAGAAAAAATATTTATTGCTTTAATCATAATGCATTTTACTGCTGCCAGAACCATAATCTTTCCAATAATTAGGGAATACCAGGGTTCAAAGGATGTTTTATTACAGTTACCTAATAGTAATTTATATGACAAGGTACCTATTCTACAAGCCTCTTAGACCTTGACCTTTGACCTGTTGATCTTTAATGCATTAGAATTCTTTTCTCTCCAAGTAACCATAATACCTGTTTATATTGTTGTAGGTCAAAGATGTCTTCAGATATTGTGTGGAAAAAAATTGCCTATGCAATTGCTGACCAAAGGACAGGTGAAAGTAATATTTAATCGCTAGTCTTCAAAGGGGGCCATAATTTGAATTGTAAAGCAACTTATAAGAATGCAAAGTGAGGCCCACACTTGAGCAGAGCATAGTAAAAATCTCATATTTCAATTGCACAGAAATTTAGATTTTAAACAACTTTGGCTAACACAATGTGGTGCAAAAGAACAAGCGATTACAAGAAATGATTTATTGAAAGTTATCTCTTACATAATGAACACTTTTCAACGTTCAATTAAAATGAAACTAACACAAACATAATTTAACCAAAAAGCAAATAATCTAAACAAGAGGGCCTGAAAGGCCCAAAGTTGCTCACCTGAGATAACAAGATATTATTTGGACAAATCTTCTGACCAAGTTTCAAGATCGGAACAAATGTGGCCTCTAGAGTGTTAACAAGGTTTTACTATAGCCATATAAGGAAAAATGCCCCGCCCCCCTGGCAGCCATGTTTTTCAACCAACCGGCATCATTTTTGAACTCTTCCAATATATTATAGGGATGAATCTTCTGACCAAGTTTCATAAAGATCGGACAGTAAATGTGCCCTTTAGAGTGTTAACAAGATTTTACTATAGCCATATAAGGAAAAATGCCCCGCCCCTTGGCAGCCATGTTTTTCAGGCAAACGTAACCATTTTCGAGCTCATCCAAGACATCAATAAGACAAATCTTCTAACCATATTTCATGAAGATTAGACAATAAATATGGCCTCTAGATTGTTAGCAATGTTTTACTATAGCCATATAAGGAAAAATGCCCCGCCCTCTAGCGGCCATGTTTTTCAACCAAAGGGCATCATTTTTAAACTTGTCCAATATATTATTGGGATGAATCTTTTGACAAAAGTTCATGAAGATTGGACAATAAATGTGGCCTCTAGAATGTTAACAAGATTTTACTACATGTATAGCCAATTAGTCATATAAGGAAAAATGCCCCGCCCCTTGGCAGCCATGTTTTTCAAACAAAGGTTACCATTTTCAAAATCATCCAAGATATCATTTGGGACAAATCTTCTGACCAAGTTTCATGAAGATCGGAAAATAAATGTAGCCTCTAGAGTGTTAACAAGGTTTTACTATAGCCATATAAGGAAAAATGCCTCGGCCTCTCGGGCAGCAATGTTTTTCAACCAACCGGCATCATTTTGTAACTCGTCCAAGATATTATTGGGATGGATCTTCTGACCAAGTTTCATGAAGATCCGACAATAAATGTGGCCTCTAGAGTGTTAACAAGATTTTACTACAGCCATATAAGGAAAAATGCCACGCCCCTTGGCAGCCATGTTTTTTTAAGCAAAGGTAACCATTTTCGAACTCATCCAAGATATCATTGAGACCAATCTTCTGACCAAATTTCGTGAAGATTGGACAATAAATGTGGCCTCTAGAGAGTTAACAAGGCAATTGTTGATCTGCACGACGGACGACGGACAAAACGCGATCACAAAAGCTCACCATGAGCACGTTTGGCTCAGATAAGCTAAAAAACTCAACAGATAACTATCAAACCTCTCAGGCTTCTTTATTTAACATTCTGGAACATCATTAAGTGTAATAAGGTACAAGTAGAACAAAAAGATGCTTTGTTTCTGGTTACCTGACTAACCCTCTATTTTACTTTCCAACTCAATGTTTCTTTGTCCGAAAGTCTGGATATGAATTTGTTTGTCCAAACCATAATATTTACAAATCAATATTTTTTCATGAACATATGGAAATAAGTTATAATTATTTTTACCATTAATCGATAATACACACAAATCATCACCCAAATTTTATTGCTGGCGTATTTTGTGCAAACCCTTAGTCTCCATCAACAGTTCATGAAAACTGTCGTGCATGTAGTCAGGTCATCTGCATGGAAATAGTGCAGGGCTTTTTTCTTGAATTGGGGAAAGGGCCTGGCCCCTTGGCCTGGCCATTCTGGGGACAAATTATTTGCAAAACTGAGAAAGAGTATAAATGACCCAAAGTAAGCTTGAAATTTGTAGAAAATTGCATAATTTTAATTTAACAAGGACTGTTTGTAAAACATGCATGCCCCCCAAATGGGCTTTCAGTTGTAGTGGCAGCCATTGTGTGAATACTGAAAATCAATAGGGGTCATCTGCAAGTCATGATCAATGTGCCTATGAAGTTTCATGATACTAGGCCCTAGCGTTCTTGTGTTATCATCAGGAAACCATTTTACTGTTTCGAGTCACTATGACCTTGACCTTTGACCTAGTGACGTGAAAATCAATAGGGGCCATCTGCCAGTCATGATCAATGTACATTGTACATGTACCTATAAAGTTTCATGATCCTAGTATGGTAAAATTGACCGGACTGTCAGTGGACCATCCCGACCGTTTTGCCCTATTGCCCTCTTTACCGAAGAACGCGCGAATGACGCAATCATGACAAAAGTGTGTGCAGTAAACAACCCTCTTGACAGGACGTTCCTTTATATCTTGCGGAGAGTATTTCTGCGCTTGTACACACTGTAGACGATGGAATCTACCCCAAGCAACTTGCTTAGGTAAGTTCTATAGTGTTTTATAGCATAAGTACTATAATTGGCGCTGCGAGCACCAAACTTGCAGTATTTTCACTTATAAACAATCGGCTATTTTTAACCGTCAGCGTTCAAAGTCAGCCATCTTGAAAATAAATAAAGTTTCATTTAAATTTAAGTTTCTTATCGTTGTTTTGTTCACTTTTAGTGAATAAAATATTTCTTTAATATACTTAAAGTACTTTTCATCAAACTAAACCGATTTCGTCGGTTTTTGTCAGCTTATTGCCTAAATTTTAGGTTTAACTATTTACGTCATATTGCGGTTCGCTGAACCGTTTAACAGCTCATCTGTGACGTCTATTTTTAGGTTGTTTATGTTTAATGTGTTGAATTGTGAATTCTATTTAAATCATCACACGTTTATATTTAGAGCAGTGTTTATTTACATTGCTCTGTCGCATCTGTAACTTGTTTCGGCTCCATATAAGCCATCTATATTAAGCTGGCTGTACATCTGAATTGTGATTGTTTTGTCTATTGTCTATCGTCAGGCGAATCGCCACATTTTTAGGTAATCAGCATAACGTTTCAGTAGAGTATTTCTACTACTCAATTTAATTCTGATAATTTCATATTTTCATCATTAATAATTCCGCTATAAGTGATGATGGATTTGAGTGTTCTTCGTATTGAATTTGATTGTTTCATTGAATTTGTTTGTGTAACTGTATTGTAGTGAAAACAATTCACTATTTATCAAGTATTAATTGGTGAATTTCTAGCTTTTTCTCTTTGGGTGTATTTATATACTCAAATAGATATCAGTAAAATTTGATTTGTTATTTTATCACAATTTCACTATAGTTATCGAGTAATAACTGGTGAATTTCTGACTTGTTCTCTTTGGGTGTATCTATATACTCAAATAGATATTTTATCAGCAAACATTAGAAACATTCATTTGTGACTTAATTACAATTTCACTAGTTATAAGGTAATAACTAGTGAATTTCTTACATTTTTCTTGAGTAGTGATATACTCATACAGATATTTTATCATTAAAAATTATTATGCATCGATTTGTGATTAAATCACATTTTTACAAGTTATAAATTAATAACTTGTGAATTTTTTGCTTTTCTTGTTGGGTATAATTGAAACATAATTTCACTACATGTGAGATTCAATACTTGTTACTTTTATTGAAATTCGTGCTTTGATTATTAAATTGTATGCCATCATTGTGTTTGTGTGTTTTTTCACATAATTGCCAATTTATCGTTTAAATGGCTTTTGAATGTGACTTTCTCCATGCTTGCACGCTTCAAAGTGTGTGGCCTCTAAATACTTTATTAGTCTGTTGTTGTGCGTTAATTTACAACAAACTGTAATATTAATATCATGGATCGCACTAGGAGAATCAGATTAAAACAGGAGTCCTATGATTCCTAACTTGGAAAACCATGTGTAACATTAGTCTCATTCTAGTTTTTTTTCACTACAGCAAGTGTCCAACCTGTAGCATATACACAACAAAATATTGGATATAACGAAGTCCCTATAATGAATTTAAATAATAACTTTAACTATCGAATTTTTACTATGAAGGGACATTTCAAAATTTACATTTGCTACACCTACTTTGCATCTGATGTGAGTCATGTTTGGGTTCAGTACACCTGATTCTAAACCTGATACCGAGCGTGGAAGTTATGAGGAGGGGGAGTGGTATGGAGAGGCTAATGATCTATTAACTGAACCGGTCGAGCAGGGGTCAGTGGAGCAGCCTGGGCAAGATCGGGCCGCGAAATCGAAGCCAATGGCATGGGAGGCACAGCCTGTGCAATATCAGCCTGTGGCGCTTATGTCAGTGTCACGTGAGATTGGATCGGGTCAAAACCAGGAGGTGGCTCAGATGCCCTTGGCACATGGGGTGTACCCTGTACAGTACCATGCCACAGCACATGAGGATCAGCCTGTTAAGTACCAGTTCACACATGGTGTGCAGCCGGGTCAATACCAGGCGGTGACTCAGGTGCCTTTGGAACATGGAATGTACCCTGCGCAGTACCATGCCATGGCGCTGGGGGCACAGCCTGTTCAGTATGAGCGAATGAAGCAGGTGCCGATCGCAGAAGGAGGCCAGCTGCATAATATGTTAGTGAGCTGTAAGGTTCAATTTATTGATTCAAGTATCCAACCACAATTAACATATATGCATCCACAAGTACAAGGTGTAACCTCGCCACCGGTGGTACCTGTACCGCAGATGGATAGGAGCGGGTTTTGTGACTACAAATTGCTGGAAATGGCAAAGGTCACATTTTTGAGTGCAAGGCAGGCGGAGAATGAGTCTGTGGATGACTGGGCCGACAGGGTGTGTACCCTGGCTGGCAATGCATATAGGGACCTGTCGGAGGAGTATGTGTTGCAGAAATCTATATTAAGATTCTGCATGGGTGCGAAAGAGAGAGAGTCTGGAGAGAGAGTAATAAATCATAGACCAGTGTCCATAGAACAGGCTATTGACCAGCTGAAGTGGGACATTTTCACTCACGGCACTATGTATCGACCAAAATCGGTACGCAACGTGGATTGTGCAGGGCAGGTCAAGGTGGCAGGGGAGAAATTGGCCTCGCAAGGTATGCTTGTAGATAGGGTGGTGGCCTTAGAGAGAAAGATTGACACGTTAGAGAAGAAGATGGACATCTTTATGGGGACACTTGACCAGCTTTTGGCAAGGCCCACCAGAAGTCCATCTCCATCTCCAGTCAGGCAGCAATGTTTCAATTGCAACACGATGGGGCGATTGAGACAATATTGTCCAAATAGTATTCATAACGATAAGGGCCAATCTGTAATAGTCGGGCAGATGAAGTCTGACCCGATGTCCCAGATCAATGCAAGTGTGAACGACCTTGCAATACAGGCTGTAATAGATACGGCGACGGAGGACACGTTGGTCTTGGGCCGGGTAGTTGCTAAGTTACCAAAAAAGCTTCCGGTGTTGGAACAGGTGCGCGAGTGCGAGTGGGTGGTGCACAAACAGGTTGACACTATTGACGGAGTGGGGGCCGCCTTGGGTTTAAGTGGCCAGGTAGTCCATATAGCCCAAGAAAGGGGCCGTACGTATGTATTGGGAAAGGGAAATGATATGCTTCATGGTTCACAGGGGTGCGTTGTGATTAAGGCAGTGAGCGATTTCCGAATTATTCAGGAATGGCTCATACACGGCACTGATCCACCTGGTAATGAATGCTTGACGACCTTAAAAGAGAGCAGTTTCAATGCGAATCGCGACCGACTGAATAATGACAGCCTGAAAATGTGTAAACTGGATAATCTCCCTGTACGGGTGGTTCGAGAGCAAAAGAGTTGTGGTATTGCGTAAGATTAGCAAGTATACTGTATGTGTAGAGGGATTGATGATGGTTCCTTTATGATTGCTTGCGATGTGTGTGAGGAGTGGTTCCACGGAAAGTGTGTGGGAGTCACGGAGGAACAGGGTGAAGAAATAGATCTGTATACATGTCTAAGTTGTAGGACAGGTTAGGTCTATACTTATCGTATATGCCGGTAGCTTGTGAAGCTCAGGCACATTATATTATAAATCTGTGGTGTTTTGCAGAACGCCACGTGTGGTTTGTCGCATGGATGGACGTGACATATTTATTGAGGTCGAGGAGGCCAGCGGTCGGGGTACGCTTTGGAGTTCGGGGCGGGACCTCGTCATTGAGCTGGGGACGATGTTGCCCTTGGACCATGGTAGGGTAGAAAGGGCGGTGGAAGGCCAAGTAAGTTTGGCCAGGAGGAGAGGGGGCCTAGGGTTTGTATCTGAGGTCAGGAAGTACGGCCATCAAATTCTTAGTGATTCGTTCATTAAGAGGGTGTTGGCCGGTCCTGAAAAACAACGGAGGACCCCTGGGGCTTCACTGAGCGGGAGGCCCCGGGGTACTGTAGAGTTGCCCAGATCGAGACCAACGCCGGCTCCGAATCTGACAGCGCTGGACTTCCCTGCGTTGCGAGGGTGAAGGTCGAACCTGAGGAGGAGGCATTTGTCTCCGATTCGACATCGCTGGTTGTCCCTGAGTCGCCAGTGAGGTTGGTGGAGGTCAAGGCCGAGCCTGAAGGGGAGGCCTTCATGGCCTCGCAGCCATCAGCACTGGACTTCCTTGTGTCGCCAGTGAGGTTGGTGGAGGCTGCGTGCAAGGTTTGCCCCGAAGAAGGGGTCATCATCATCTCAGATGAGGAAGACATGGAGGTTGATGCTCCTTTGGCGGCTAACCTTGACCAGGAAATTGTGGGGGAACCCGGTATTGCACGGTCTATAGATGAAGTGGCAGAGCCCGCAGGGGCAATGTCATTTCAAGGTAGGATGATAAGAGGTATGGACCGGTGTGAGAGACGGTCCAGGCCTCTTGATAGAGGGGCAGAGTTAAATGGAGGGGTTGGGACCAGGGATAGATCCCGGTCCCAGCAGGATGATGTGGGTTTTAAGAGGAAAAAGACCCAGGGTTGTCCCGTGTGTGGATTAAGGGAAAGATCGATAAGACACCATGTTGAGGCCCGGCATTTTCCGCCTGTGTTTCGTCGGGAGGCATGGGAGAATCCGGAAAAGGACCATGTGCGGTTTAGAGGGGTAATATGCGTCATCAATAGTCTGGGTCTCCAGAGCTTTGATGAGGCTATGCTTTTCGTGGGCCGCCAGAGGTTATCAATTTCGGAGCAGTCCTGCCTGAACGACAAGGACCAGGTCTAGTTAGAAAGGGTCTCTCGCAGGTTTATGTTTTACATTCCCCCTATATTCCACGTTGCACGGGTTAACTCGCGAGCGCTCCTCTTCCACTGAAGAGTGTTGGCCGCGTTGCTGAAGCTATGCAGCCAAGAGGTAAGAGACGATTTCCTTGCCCAAAGGTTTGGCAGGCGGCGCGGCGTGGTCCAGGTGACTGGGTCGACTCAGGCAACTGAGTTGATGCAGAGATCCGGACCAGATTGTTGTGTGGCGGCCCAGGCTACTGGGTCGACTCAGGCAACTGAGTTGGTGCAGGGAGCCGGATCAGATCGGAGTGTGGTCATGGAGGCTCAGGCGACTGTGTCGAGTCCAGAGATGGATTTGATTCAGAGACCCGAGACAGTCAATTGTGTAGCAAAAGGGGCCCAGGTGATGGCGTTGGCTCAAGTGGCAGAGTCGGTTCCAGAGCCCGGGTCTCTAGGGAATGAGCGTGAATTGGGTGATGACTTTGAAATTGTACCTGTGGTTCAAGAGTGGATTTCGGTTAGGAATGCTGAACTCACCGCGTTCGACAGCCACTTTCACTTGGACCGCAGTTGTAAGACGACCAAGGTTGGTTCTATTGAGGCGTTGGTGGGGCATACCGTGTGGCCAATGCCTGAGGTACCAGTGCGTGTAAATGGGGGAGTTGCAGTTTTCTGCGATCCACCCAACTACCCAAGGGAATATCCCAGTGTCACTGGTTTCGGGTCGGCTGTCGGGGTACATCCTAAGGCGCCTCTAAGGGACGTTAAAGGGGTGGTAGGACAGGTGGAGAGAGAGTTGAGGAAGGATGGGGTGGTAGCGCTTGGAGAGATCGGTTTAGACAGAACCGTGTCTGAAAGAGAGTGGGGTAGGCAGGAGGAGATGTTTGTAGGGCTGTTGGAGCTGGCTTGCCCTAGGCTAGCCGACCGACTCCTAGTTGAGACCGATTCTCCTTACTTGCGAGTCTGAAGTAAGAAAGACAATACTCCGGCGTACGTGGGTGAAGTTGCAAATACGGTGGCCCAGATCCGAAAGGAGACCCTCAGGGAGATATTGGGCACTACTGCTGAGAACGGCAGGCGTCTCTATAACCTGTAGGGGTCGGATACTGGAAACAGTCTGTTGGCGAGTTGGGGATCGAACCATATGAGGGTGACGCGTTTGCGCGCGCCCTTTAACTAGTGATTGAGGCGGTCGGATGTCTGTTAAACACTGGCCAAGGGGCGTCGATAATAGAATGTGTCAGGATTCAGTAATGTGGTCTATGCTTAAGGACACGGTTGGTCAAATTATCAAATGAGTGCTCTGGGTTTCAAAATAAATAAATAAAATACAAAGGTCACATGGTGATAAATAAATAAAATACAAAAGTCACATGGTGAGTGGGTAATGCAAAGGAAAAAACTAGTCAGGAATGTTTCTGTAAGTATGAGATTATATTGTGTGGTCTTGGAACGTGGTATAGGGGTGTGGCAGACTGTCTTGGCGGGGTGAAGAGGAGGGCTATAAAATGGGGAGGAATATGGTAAAATTGACCGGACTGTCAGTGGACCATCCCGACCGTTTTGCCCTATTGCCCTCTTTACCGAAGAACGCGCGAATGACGCAATCATGACAAAAGTGTGTGCAGTAAACAACCCTCTTGACAGGACGTTCCTTTATATCTTGCGGAGAGTATTTCTGCGCTTGTACACACTGTAGACGATGGAATCTACCCCAAGCAACTTGCTTAGGTAAGTTCTATAGTGTTTTATAGCATAAGTACTATACTAGGCCTAAGCATTGTTGAGTTATCATCCGGAAACCATTTTACTGTTTAGAGTCACTGCAGGGTTTTTTCCCCCACTTTTTGGGAAGATAGCCCATGGCTTTGGAATTGGGAATTTTATCGGCATTTTCATGAAATTGGGAAAATAAATTCATTAGCCTTTTAATTCCAAACGAAAAGTCCACTGATTAGAGAAATACTAAATTTGATATAAGTCTTTATAATCATTCAAATTAAAAGAACAAAATCATATAATACTTTGTCAGATGTTATTAAATTAAAATTGAGATAAATTAGACACTTCTTTCTAAAAAAAAAAAAAAAAAAAAAAAAAAATTTTTTTTTTTTTTGGAAATTGGGAATATTTTGCCACATTTTGGGAAAAAAGTATACTTTTAGGGATTGGGAACATAGCCGAATTTCGGCTATAAAATCGAGCCAAAAAAAACCCTGCACTGTGACCTTGGCCTTTGACCTAGTGACATGAAAATCAATAGGGGTCATCTGCCAGTCATGATCCTAGGCCTAAGCGTTCTTGAGTTATCATCCAGAAACCATTTTACTGTTTCGAGTCACTGTGACCTTGACCTTTGACCAAGTGACCTGAAAATCAATAGGGGTCATCTGCCAGTCATGATCAATGTACCTATCAAGTTTCATGATCCTAGGCCTAAGCATTCTTAAGTTATCATCAGGAAACCATTTTACTGTTTCAAGCCGCTGTGACCTTGACCTTTGACCTAGTGACCTGAAAATCAATAGGGGTCATCTGCCAATCATGATCAATGTACCTATGCAGTTTCATGATACTAGGCTTAAGAGTTCTTGAGTTATCATCCAGAAACCATTTAACTGTTTCAAGTCACTGTGACCTTGACCTTTGACCTAGTGACCTGAAAATCAATAGGGGTCATCTACCAGTCATGATCAATGTACCTATGAAGTTTCATGATCCTAGGCTTAGCATTCTTGAGTTATCATCCGGAAACCATTTTACTGTTTCGAGTCACTGTGACCTTGACCTTTGACCTAGTGAACTGAAAATCACTAGGGGTCATTGGCCAGTCTTGATTAATGTACCTATGAACTTTCATGATCCTAGGCCTTAGGGTTCTTGAGTTATCATCCGGAAACCATTTGGTGGACGGACTGACAGACGGACCGACATGTGCAAAACAATATAGCCCCTCTTATTTGAAGGGGGGGCATAATTAATAAAATAATTTTCATGGTGAAAATTAAAAAAAATTATGACATCAAAATTAAATTTCCTGTAAAATATGATCAGATCAAAACAGTGGGGTCCAAATAAATCGGCAGGATGGAATCTTGTGCAGCAGGGTGCTGCGTCACTTAATTAAGGCCTGGCTGGAGCACTGGTTGTATAATTATTTTGACTTCCTTAAGCAACCAATATAAGACTGTGGAAGTCAGGATATGTGTTCAAAGAACCAAATCAGATGATACCCGATAATTTGACTTTTCACTTAATGAGGCTGCAACATTATACCAAAATAAATTTCAATATGGGTTTTCAAACTCATTGTGTATTGCTTTTAGAGTATCATAACACTTAAAATAAATGAATATTTTGTAAAATAATTTGAAAAAATTAAAAAACCTCATTAAAAATCAGTGTTCCTTAAAAAAATAGCCAAACTTTAAACACTAGATGTGGTATGATAACAAAGATTTAACAAGATACAAAATGCTGGTTTTTAATTTTTGTGGCACAATATATTCCATTTTCATTTCCTGCAACGATATCTATTCATACAACACATAAACACTTAACTTCATACATGAACATGTGTTTAATATTTTGTCCAACAGTAAAGAGCATTTTGTATTGTGTTTCATCTAAGTTACAAGCCCAAATCAAGCGTTAAAATTTGGCTTTTGCTTTAAGGAACATTGATGTTTCGTGTTAACTTTATTTTTGAAATATTCATTGATTTTGAGTGTGTATGGGCTGTCAGCAACAAATATAGCCAATGTGCATGCCTAACATCTAACGACTTATGTCATACAGCTGAGGATTCTAAATAAGAACATGTCTGACAAGTCTGTATCACAGGGGACTAGAATATGTCAAGACTGCCTTTCAATTTTCACTCATCCTGCAAAGACAATAAGTCCTCCTTCAAATATCCTCCAATTACCGTAAGTCGACCGGTTAAGGAAACAAGTAAAAGAATTTCTGAATTTACGCAACAAAATGCAGCAATATACTATTTACCTTCAGAGATTTATTTAATTCCCGTTAAATCAATGTCAAAAATGATTATTAACAGCATGTTTTACTACGCAAAGCCGATAGTTCCATACACACTACAAGAACATTAACTCCGCGCGTTGTTTACCTTAAGTCGATACGTCACATCCAGGAAAGGGACAGCACTCTATTGGTAATGGATTAGGCCAACTTAACTTAAAACTTCGCTTCTCTGAACAATTTCAACACGAACTAAAACAGTAAATATATATTAAATATGTTTTCAATATTTTATAAATACAATTGAACAAGTTTCTTTCACTTTTCTTAAGAACAATTTTCACTCTTCTTTATCACAGCATGGGCACATAAATGTTGCACCTCTTCTGATGACTTTAATTTCTGTACAAACTGACAGGTGTACCCAGTGGTTGCAGGCTCTATTGTCACACTGTGCCCATTTTACAAAAGTCGTTTTAGATAAGCCTTAAAAGAAAACAAGTAAAAAAAATCACAACTAAGAAGAGGTCTGAAAACCAATTTAATAAAAAAAGCTTTGCCTTAAATTTACTACGATTTACTACTATTTCCGATATGAAGCGCTGTCAATAAAGTGTTATGTTAAGATCGTCTGCTTTACATTTCAATTTTTGTGGGAATTTAATAAATAGGACCAATAAAATGTATGGGGATATAGTTAAATTTGTGTAATTTTAATTAAATTTTTACTTTGAAATGCAATTTTACCTGTTTTTTCCTCATTTTGTTTTTATTTGTTTTTGTTTATAAGCGTAGTTATGTCACTTCATCGAAATACTCGGAGCGCTTGCGTGTGACGTCATCCAAATGGCCGCGTTCTTAATGTAAACAAAGTGGTCGAAATTAGGTCATGGTCGACTTACGGTAATCGTACGATATATGTGAACTATTGCAAGGGTCTGTTATGACTTATTTTCTTACGCTTAAATGTAGTATATGCAGATTATTAAGGACAGTCCCTAACAAATATGTCATATTATCTTATGAGAAAAAACAAGTTGATTAATTTCTGTGTAGTCCCCATTTTAAGCAGTGAAATAATTTTTATGAAACACAAATAAATAAAGACAATGTGACTTTTAAGTCACATGAGAGAAAGCAAATAAGCATTTCAAATTTAATCAGTCACATCAAAATAATTATCTTTTTGCATTATTTATATAAAGTAATCAAATACAAGCTTTATACTTTATAAGGGCCAAGCGAAATTAGGCTGGTTAATAAAATCATGCTATTTATGGGTACGAAACAGTTGTTGGGCGAATTGGGTGACAATGTGTATAGATGATTAATTATGGTAAATGCATTGACGTAATACCGATTTCGGGACCGGAACACTGGGTAACCCATATGTAAAATTTGCTTTCTGGACAAGGTTTGACCGCTGTGTCAGTCGGCAAACGACGTTCCTAGTTATTCCAATCATCTCACATGCAAGGTCAGTGCAACGGAAATAAACAGAAAGTGACGTCAGGGTCTACTTTTGTTGCGTATTTGTACATAAGTTTAATATGCTCGCATTAAATATTAAACTTTAATTAGTCCCATTTCAAATATCATTAACGTGACTATTCCGTATAATAATATTGAATTGAATTGCATTCATATTCATACAATTGTTTATTGTTATCCCAAATAATCCCATCGCCATTACGTGTGTTATGCGGTTTTGTAAATAAGAAAACAGCACGGCAGCTGATCTAATTTCTGGAAATGCAAAAAATTCTGGACTTTAAACATCGAATCTTGTTATAAAGTCGGTACCGCACATTGATCTTTATTGCTATGAACTTATTTGTGTTTGCTCGATTTTCTAATCGCCGTTGGTATTGCAGTGCAATATTTTTTGTAAACATCCCCCACCCGCACTGTCAATGTTTATGTTGTTGATGAAATGATTTCACAATTGTTCATCGTCTCTTATCACGGGTTCAGCTAAAGTGTCATAACTAGAATGAAATAAGTTAAATTGTGCGTGAACATTATGCATCTGATACTGTATATAACATATGAAATAAAATAAGCGGTGCACTGTAAAGTTTCAGTTTTGCTTTTGATGTTTGCTGTATTTGTAAATCTATTTATCCTTTTTTGGAGTATAACTGTTGTGGAGATTCATATACATGTAAAATGGAAAGAATGATTAACTTGGTCATAGGCATAGATTGCACCCTATAGAACTTTTGTACTACTAACATACATTAATAATTTGGCAATCTGCATATTTTATTTAGCCTCTTGCAGTTGCACTTAAAACTTCCAAAGCAGTTATTGAATGAAAATTGACTAATCAATACCTTAAGATGATATATGGTGTGACCGTTATGTTATGTTTAACCAATAATGAGGAAAATACTAAGGCCAAAAAAAACAGGTCAGTTTCTGGTTGCCCGACCGTGTCTTCAGAATCGGCGCCAACCCTCAACTTTTTATTGGGGTCGCCAAAAAAAACATTTTTTTCCAGTTCATTTCGCATAACCTTCCACTCCCATTTCCATTCTAATACCCGAAAGACCAAAAAAAACATCCCTACCTACCGACCCTTTTTTCCAAGATACCGGAAACTGGCCTATTTTTTTTTGCCTTATCTTTTCAGATAAAATCATGGAGTTACATACACTGTATATATAATATAAATTGGCAGAATAATGTACATTTGCCTGCTTTTACATTATGGATTATATAGTCCCGCAATTTTGTGTTTTTAACTTGTCCTGAACTGCTGGGTTGATCTTGCTAAAACTTTCACGGCTGCATTACCTTACAGTGCTTTCCACAGGATTTTTGTCAGGAGCCCCGAGGCGGATAGGGGTGGGCTGGTTCACCCCTCCCGACGTTGATTTCCAAATTTTGTTTAAAATTTGCACTAATTTGAAGCATGAATATTTCAACGTTGCGGTAACATTTACATTCGGAAGTGTGTTTCGGATTAAAAACGCCTTAACATCGACTTACGGGAATGGGTTTCCGATTACAAATTTAATTACATGTATTCCCATTTGAGATTTCAACAAATATTAACAGTTGCTCCTGAATTCAACGATAATTTGTTTGAACACTTTACGAGTCGAATAAATGTTTTGACGGAGTTATGCATAAAATTCACGTTATCCACGAGGATTACGGCCGGTTGCCATCATCAGTCTTCTAAGAATTGATTATCGGACGAAACATTTACAAGTGTGCGTAAATATTTCAACGAAAACTTGTTAAAATGCATTACGTGTCGAATAAATGTCAGAAAAACGAGGTGAATCAGTTCTATAAATTGACATGATGATATATACATGAACTGGAATTAAATTGTTATCGCATAATTGTAACCGGGAGTTATTTGCACAACTTACTCGCTATAAGTAAATAATTGATTACCACTTGCAATTAATTTCTCGTATTAATTATGAGTCATAGGTAACACTTGTTTACAGTGAAAAGGTGTGATGATGATGCCCGAAACCGTCTTAAATGTACTGTACTGTACTAGTTACCGGTTTTATATTACGTAAATGGTACAACTTCTTGCTGATCAAGCTGCGATAAACTCTTACTTCGTGCCCGACATCAATAAAAAATTATGCTCGATAGTTAACCCCGCCCTCATAAACATTCGCATAACCGATTGGATGATTAACATAACACTTTGACGACTGGAAAGTTACGCGATACATTCTTGTCAGCATGAAAATGGCTGTGTAATGTGGCTAGAATAATAGATACGCGCGTCATGCTCTTCCCTTATCAGCAGGGCTCATGCTGGGCTCAAATTTTAGGGAGAAGTGACTTCTCCCTGACACTGATTTAGGGAGAAGTGAGGAGACTTTAGGGAAAAGTGGAGAGACTCTGACACAAGGGTTTGCATGTAGGGCGTTATAACACACATATATGTGTATCACATTATTGAAGTATACCACTGTAGTAAATATAATTGTATTTCTTTTGTGTATCTTAATTTTTCCAGCAGTTCTAATTAACCAAGTAACAATAGACACGACAGATAAATAACTAAAATTTTTACTAGCTCTCTATTCAATCCATTTTGATGTAAATATCATATCATACTGACTAAAGTATTTCAAAGATTTGTTTATCTTTAAATACGACGTTTGCAATCGGCCGCTATAGTGTTGGCAGACGACAATATCAACTGTGTATTTCCAAGTATACAGTGTCTGCGCATGAATGACCCAATATTATGCGTGAGCTAACTCAATGTTGATTGGCCAGCTACCATGTGACTTGAATGCTGACTTGACCAATATCGATCGCCGATTAGATAAGTTCGGATGTTGGGAGAATCGGGGCGGGGTTCACCTCAAATTACCTGTCGCTCAATTGCGACACGCTCCAGGCTGCGACAGTGTGTATTGTAAAATTGAGTCAGACCTTGACAACAGGATGTAAACAAATTCCGATAAGAGGGAGACTGGAAGTCGCTTTTTATCAACAATTTCTAAAATTTTAGGCGACGTCTGGCGTAAGAAAGCGACTTAGTCGCTCACATCGCTCCCTAGCGCGAGCCCTGATCATTGGATTATCCATTACCCCATGTGGTGTTTATGGTGATTACTTGTGAAAGTAGGTACCGAGTGCTCTTTTAAAACAGGGAAAATTGATACACTGAGAAACCTTTATTTTTTTTGACAATCTCCCCTGTCTTTTACTGAAAAATACACTGATCGGAAAATTTCAAGCGCCCCGGGGACTCTGATTTCGAAATTCAAGTGCCCCGGCGAGAGATTGTTAAATGGCCTGTGGAAAGCCCTGCCTTAATGAGCAGATGATGGAATAGTAGAAAAAACAATTTTGGTTTTGACAGAATAATGGCACTTTGTCTGTTTTTCCATTATGGAATTATATATCAGGGTTTTCACTGGCTCATAACAAGAAGTCGCTACTTAATTTTACCACATTAAAAAAGTGGGATCCAACTTCATGTATTTGGTTACAAGACAATTTTACATTTTCATTCTTGTTCTGTTCTTTAACTCTCTTGGGTATTTTTATGCCCCTGGTAGGGTGGCATATAGCATATAGTTGAACTGTCCGTCAGTGTGTCAGTCAGTATGTCAGTCTGTCCAACCGTTCGAAAACTTTAATGGCCATAACTTTTTCAATATTGAAGATAGCAATTGATGTTTGGCATGCATGTGCATCTCACGGAGCTGCACATTTAAGTGGTGAAAGGTGAAGGTGAAGGTCATCCTTCAAGGTCAAATGCCTAATATATGGCGTCTGTCCGTCCATCCAAAAACTTTGAACATTGGCCATAACTTTTTTTCTATTGAAGATAGCAACTTGATATTTGGCTTTCAAGTGTTTCTCATGGAGCTGAACATTTTGAGTGGTTAAAGGGGCCTTTTCACAGATTTTGGCATTTTTTTAACTTATTCATTAAATGCTTTATATTGATAAATGTAAACATTGGATCGTAAAAGCTCCAGTAAAAAATCAAGAAAAAAATAAAAAAAAGGAAAAGAACATTGCCCGGAGCAGGTTTCGAACCAGTGACCCTTGGAGTCCTGCCAGAGTCCTGAAGTAAAAACGCTTTAGCCTACTGAGCTATTCCGCCGAGTACACAGTATTGACGTATTTTATACCTTATATAAGCAATCTTTGTAGTTTCACAAAATTTAACGACAAAAACAGAACTCTCCAAATTATTCAATCGTTTCGCGTTGCAACGCTTTATAATTTTTAGGTTTTAAAATCGTCAAAAGATGCATATAATGGCTATATTAGAGCATGGTTAATGTTCAGTATTACTGTTTCCTCACAAATATCATAACTAAAACGAAAACTTACGAATCTGAAACAACTTTTTTCAATTTTGTCAATTTACCAAAGCGTGAAAAGATCCCTTTAAAGATGAAGGTCATCCTTCAAGGTCAAATGTCAAATATATGGCGTCTGTCCGTCCGAAAACTTTAACATTGGCCATAACTTTTTTAATATTGAAGATAGCAACTTGATATTTGGCATGCATGTGTATCTCATCAAGCTGCACATTTTGAGTGGTGGAAGTTCAAGCCGTCAAGGTCATCCTTCAAGGTCAAAGGTAAAAAAAATAAAATTCAAAGCGGCGTTCTCATGAAGCTGCACATTTTGAGTGGTGGAAGGTCAAGGTCATCCTTCAAGGTCAAAGGTAATTATTTATTTTTTTCAACGCGGCGTTCTCATGGAGCTGCACATTTTGAGTGGTGGAAGTTCAAGCCTTCAAGGTCAAGGTCATCCTTCAAGGTCAAAGGTAAAAAAAATAAATTCAAAGCGGCGTTCTCATGAAGCTGCACATTTTGAGTGCAGGAAGGTCAAGGTCATCCTTAAAGGTCAAAGGCAGTGCTCCAGATAACATGCGTAAAGGCGTAAAAACGAATAAAATTTCTTAAATAACGATTTAGATTTCAAATCTTTGCGTAAAGTTACGCATTGAAAAAATAAAACACAAATTCGACATTTTGGAACGTGCGTAAAACTTCCAGTAGCAAATTATATGTGGTTAACATTTCATCCCGGTTCTGACTCGTCGAGGCACTCAATTAAAACTTACAACTTTAAGTCAACGTCACTTTGCTGTAAGGAAGGGCCACACTTAAGAACGGTCGAAAGGCCAAACAGTCTCGATTCTGTTCTCCTGGTATTACAGGCGAGTCATTACTGTTTATTGTACCTTTTTAATTACACTTATCGAAATTTTTATACACAAGTAATATACAATATACCTATATATACCTATTCAAAATGTCATTAAAATTAAATGTTAAATATGTATTTTTGATATGACTTTAACGGCGACCAAAATGCCATTATGACCTAAGCCGAAGTGTCAGTGACTGTTTTAAATAAAAAAAATAAAAATGGCCGACCGAAGCGGTGTATCGAAGCGTTGAAGGCAAAAAAAGCAAGATGAGCAAGATAGATGTGGGGTCTTTTGAGCCAGAAAAAGCTGTCCGATTATGGGAAAGCAAGAAATGGAAAAGAAAGCCAGGCTTTTCCAAGACTATAAACCAAAATGTTGGATTGTTGATGTGTCAAAAACAAAGCATAAAAATTATTTGGTAATATAGTGTTTAGAATTAATTTTATAAATAGGGGGTAAAATAAGAATTAATTTTTGAAATAGGGAGTAAATAAGAATTTGACCAAATTTTTATCTGGAGCTCTGGTCAAAGGTAAAAAAAATATTATTTTTTTACGCGGCGTTCTCATGAAGCTGCACATTTTGAGTGGTGGAAGTTCAAGGTCAAGGTCATCCTTCAAGGTCAAAGGTCAAAATAAAATAAAATTTCAAAGCAGCGCAATAGGGGGCATTGTGTTTCTGACGAACACATGTCTTGTTTGGTTGTTTATTCAAAATAAATGTTAATTGGAAAGGGGGCTAATGAAAGTGCACTGGGCTTCAACTTGATAAATCGTTGGAATTACAATGTTACCACACTCAATTGATCAGCAAACTGACAATCAGTATTTAGACTCTTATTATTAAATTACAAAGTGCCTGCTACTTTTGCTCTCCTTTTTTTATGAAATCCTGCAAATGTTTGGTAAAACCCCCCACATTTTTGGAAATATACAAAAATATTTTACATTTGGGATTTTCGGATTTGTTTTGTGTTTTTTAGGTTTAAAAGTTTCATTGCTGCTTTCCAGAATGAAATGTGATTGACTGGAGTATGGACCCTTCTGGTCATCCAGGATCAGTAACCTCCCCTGAACTCAGTGCCCCCGGCAACCTGGAGATCCTGGCGCACACGGCTGCCTCACAGGCATCAGAGGACCCGTACTCTTACGCAGGTAGTAAATTAAATCTTTTTTGTGAAAACTGGGCTTAATGCATGTGCTTAAGGTGTCACTACATTTATGAAAAACAAAAACAAAACCTTGACAAATTATGTTTTTTCACATCAGTAGTTACATGTATTATAAAAAAAATGGTAGGTGAAAATTCTAAGGTGTTTTTATGCCCCCGAAGGAGGGCATATAGTGATCGGACTGTCCGTCACACTTTGCGTTTAGGTTTCGAAAAATGCTCATAACTTCTATGTCGCTTCAGATAGCAATTTCATATTTGGCATGCATGTGTATATGGACAAGGCCTTTCCAGACGCACACAAATTTTTACCCCTGTGACCTTGAACTTAGGGTCCGCGTTTAGGTTTCGAAATCTGTGTTTAGGATTCGAAAAAAGCTCATAACTTATATCAAGAGTTTATAGGGGGCATAACAGGGCTCGCGCTGTCGTTCGCCACTTGAGCCATTTGCGAAAATATTGAGAATTTGGCTCAAGAAAAATCCGATTTGCGAAAATGCTAAAATCTCGTAAAATTTCATTGAAAACAGCCGCCATTTTAACCCGAAACTGGTTTTCTATATTTTTCTCTTTGTTTCAATGAAAGTATTCGCAATTTGAACCGTGAACGAAAACCGGTCTGCACCTGTATCGAGACATCGCTTGACCTTATTGTTATTGAAGTGCACATGGTAGCTGGCCAATCAAAACTGAGCTGGCTTACACATGAAATGACGTTGTTGAATGAAACGTAAAAATGGGTGGAGCTATGAATACACAGTTAATATTGTCGTCTGCAAACAAAATAGCGGATGGTCGCAAATGTCGTATTATAAGATTAAAAATGAAAATAAGCGTGACAATAAATTAATTGTTTCCAAGCTGACTATCGATCCAAATTAAAGAGTGATAATTAAATAATTAGTTCTATGTCGTTGATGTTACAACTTTCTGCCGATTTCCGATTGAAATGAAAAGGTGTTCATTAATAATTTGATCGTTTTACTCACACACTATGATAACTAACAGCGGCGTATTTTAATCAAAGGAAAACGTGAAAAACACGCGCGGTTTAATTGCAATTAAAATTTAATTAAAGTTACGAATTTGTAACGCATAGGAAGACTAATTCATGTCGTCTACTATATAAATGGAAGATACCAATTTGTCTGTACAGTCGTTAACATGACTTCTTTAACCTTAAAGCGTCCTTTGGACGAAAATGAGTCTGAACAAACAAACAAAATAATTAAAACACAAAAACTAGAGCATTCCAAGAGTCATGGAAAGTTGATAATAATTGGCTTCGCTTTGAGAATGAATCAAAATCAATGTACTGTGACCTATGCATTAAGGTGCAGAATTCCAACACGTTCACTGTAGGTTGCAATATCCTGAAAAAAGACTCGGTGACGAAACATGCAAAGTCTATTAAAAGGTAAGATTTTGAAGATGAGAGGAATTTTAATTTGAAATTACTTTGAAATGCTATAGTCTAACTATATGTATATATGCAGATTGACTATGTATTTTTTTTCAGATCACACTCATGCCGTCGATGCCAGCAAGCAGTAAAGCAGCAAAACAATGTATTTTGTGAATGAAATGTATGCTTGTATTTTACATGCCATTCATCATGCTGTTAAAAATGCGCTGTATTAAAATATCTTTATTACTATGAAAATTGTGATTTGATGTATATTATAATATGTGACATGTGCTTGTTGTCATTAAAAGAAATATGAAAAATCTATAGTATAAATTGTTATTTGAAACAAACGAAAACTGGTTGGCAATAGGCCCAAGACGCACCACAGACAATCTAGGATCCAAAAAATCTCCGGGGGGGGGGCATGCCGGACACCCCTACATCTGGGTGGCTCAAACATTTTTTGGGCCAGCGCTAGCCCTGGGCATAAGTCATCCTATGGTGACAGCTCTTGTTTTTCCACAAATTTTGCTGTATATCAAGTTGCCAAATTGCCTTAATTTGTACTCAATCAATAACAGTAGTGTAACAAAAATTTACTTGATGATTGTTACAGATGGTCATTTGCTACCTTCATTCTTCTAAAGCTGTAAAACATAAGGGAAATGTATGACAGGAAAATTTGTCTGTGTTGTGCCTTTTGTAACGTTTAATTAGTTATTTACATTTATTGGTAGTTAATAATAAGTTTGCTCATGTTTGGGCAATGACATGTTAGTGACTGTTTTGCAGACAGACACCGAGTTTGAGTCCAATTATGTTTGATTGTAAGAACACCTTACAATAACATGATTTCCGGTAAATTAAAAAGTTCTTGCTGGTAAATACACTCTTCGAAAATAGACTGTTCGATATATGTAGTTGAATAAGTAGTTAAAGAAAGCATTACATGTATTCATTTTGTTACAAGGTTTTAGGAAAACTTGGCTAAATGCATGTTAAAATGTCATCCCAGATGATCCTGTGCAGTCCGCACAAGCTTACCATGGAAGTCCCCCTCCGCCTAAATTGGATTTTGGCTAGGAGGGACTTCCTATAAACGAACAATACTATAAAAGCAGAAAATGTTGTCCTCATTGAGCCTGTGCAGACTGTACCTGCTAATCTGGGATGACACTTTACACGCATGCATTAAGCCAGGTTTTCCCAGAAACACTTGGCATTTTGTTATAGGGTTCCCAGTCCTGAAACTCCACGAGAATGCTCACATACCTCTGCTGTCGCAGCACGTGAGGATTGAAGGCCAGCCAGGAGGCCCAATGCTTGGCCAGACCCAGCTGCAAAAGCTGCTGGGCGTCTCAGATCACCTGGACAAGGGCTTGTCCCCTGGACCCCTGTCCATCATCACCACCACCAGCATTAGTGATACGGGGCAGCAAAGTCCCGCATCGCTGTCGCATCATGGCTCACAGATGTACAAGTAGGTCATGGTTTTTTAATGTCCGTGCTTGAATAGTTCCTAGCTGTCAACTGAATGATCCTTGGGTGATGCTCGTTTTAATCGTTCCTGTCTGTTGCTTATATAGGTCACCAGAGCTTAAAATGGATTTCAAAAAAGACAAGTTCAGCAATTTTTCATTCTGTAACCACAAAGGTAAGGGGTTTGACATACTATGCTATGTAGTTCTCCACTACTTGTTGTTCAGAGCATGCCTCTGTGGTCGAAAATGGACAAAATCAAGATGTTACATGGTTTAAATAGACTTATGCAGCAAAATAAGTTAAAAATCTCTAAAACAACAAGATCCAGAGGTGTAATATTTGGTATACCATTATAACATCTTATAATGGTCCTTGATGAAGATTATAGAAATAATCACTTTGGGTCAAAATATACCTGTCTTAAAGGTAACTTGCTTGCTTGATTTGTATAAAGTGAAAACTTATCAAAAATCTAATGTCCCGGGGATCAAAATATGACTGCCTGGGGCTACCTGGCTACCCTTCTATGTATGTAGTGAAAACTTTACAAATCTCCTCTGAAACCGCAAGGCCCTGATGTTGGGTATTTGGCATGAAACATTGTATGGTGGTCTTCTCACCAAGTTTGTTCAAATCATACCCAGGGGTCAAAACTGGCCCCTTTCTTGGGTCACTTGTTTCCCTTACATGTTTACACTATACACTAAAAAAAAAATACCTTGAAACTACAAGGCAAAGAAATACATTTATTTGTTATGTTACATTATAAGGTAGTATTTTTCTAAGTTTGTTCAAAATTGGCATCATCATGTGTTTCCCTTATGTAGATGTTTGGTATTTATTAGCTCGTCTGAGCACATACTGCTTATTGGGAGATTTTCTGTTGACTTTTCCTTAATGCCTCTATAGATTTTATAAGAAATGATTTAAGAAACTTCTCTTAAACGACCTGGCCCAGAGATGTTATATTTGGCATGTAACATTTGGTGGTTCTCTACCAAGTTTGTTAAAAAAACATGGGTTTTCATTGTCTTTATTTGTTTCAAGCTCTAAAATAAACATCATTTTCACTATGAAGTAGCATGAACATCATTCTAATGATTAAAATATTGCATTATAAATGTGAATTATAGGAGCTATATATTTTATAACACTTTTTGTCAACTCAAAATAACACTTTCCTAGCAGAGGGCTAAATCCTCCTTCCAATCAAGATCTGTATTTGTTGAAATAACAAATGTCTGCCCCTTATTCATGTTAAATTTCATCTTGATTGAGGACAGACAGTGTTTTAAAATTCAGAAACCAAATCCAAAAGCAATTACGTTTTTCCATGCTGTACAGTGTAGATTAACCACTTTTTGAAATTTAAAGAATCTGCATTTTATCATTCAAAAAAAATTCATTATTATTTTGAAATAAAAATTATTATATTGCAAAAAAAAATCAATCCCAAATAAATAATGCTGATTTTGATTTCAACTGATTTTCCTTGTGTCCAACCAAGTGTGAGGCAGATGCTGTAGCGTTAAAGATCTTTTACAATATGTCTCTCTCATTTGGAATGAAGGGCCAATTAGTTATATGATAACAATCAATGCCCCTGGGGCTTGTTTGTACGCAATCTGATGACTTAATATGCTCCAGTACTGTACCAGACCATATTTCTTGTGAAGATGTGATATTGATTATTACAGACTACAATTAAATTGTCATGAATGAAATTTGCCCCTTGAAAAAATGTTCGCCAGCGCAAATGTTTTTTCACCAGCAGTGAAAAACCCGTAAAACTTACACTTCATCATAAAGTGTCATAGACTTCATTCTGTTGATAACAATTTAACACTTCAAAAGTATATGGTTGTTAATCATTGGATATATTAATTTTCAACACTTTATTCAACACATATAATATTGTTGTCAACATCAAATGACAAAATTGTAATTAGTTTCCTCTTCAAAAATGTAGCTAGGTATGTAATTTATACTTTCCCTCATTGTTAGGTCTGGAGGTACCTCAGGGGATGCTATGCTAAGTGCCATCAACTACAGCGAGAATGAGATACTCCATGACAGCACATTCGACATGTCTTCAAACCTTGGCAATCTAGATGATGGCATCTTGTCGGGAATCGGTCACTCATCCCGGCTGGGAGACAACCCCAGCGAGCAGTTTGGGCTGTTTGATGAAGATGGGGACTCCCTTAACATGGAGACTCTCTCGCCTAATAACTTGATATTGGACACTGGCAGCCTTGCTGGGGTGCATGAATCTGGCGATTCTAATATCTCAGGTATGTAGGTAGATTCTTGTTTGAATTTATATGGAATGGTACCAATTTACATACCATTTCGTGCCCCTGCCATTTTATTACTTTAAAAAATGCTTAGCGTGTTACTCTCTTGTTAGTTCGTTAGCATATTCGTGTGTCCATCAAAATAAAATGTTAGCTTCATCATGTGAAATGGGTACTATTCCATATACCGCCAGCGTAGGTCCAGACCAGCATTCAAAATTGCGCAGTCTGATCAGGAGTTTTGGTGTTTGCTTTAAAGTCAAGCAAGATGTTAATGGTTTTACTAGCAAACATTGTAGCCCCTGAGCAGACTTAGCCCCTGAGCAGACTATCGTAGGCTGGTCTGGAGCAGCGCTGGCTATATATGACATAAGATCCATTTTTGCATGACTTTTCTCATTTAAGATTTCATTAGTCCAATTAAGGAGAGTGATTGGTTTTGGGGTATTGTAGTTAATATTCATGTCATAAACACAGTTCAAGTCTGAAAAATGTTGAAATTTAATTGTAATAAGTTGAAGCTAATTATGAGGATGCTTTGACCCTCAAAGTAAACATTTATAAAAGCCAAGTATAATGCCAATCAATATTTTGCTTCTTGCACTTGAATCAGATGATTTTTGTTTTATTTCTTAGCACACCTGAGCCCAACTTGCTCATGGTAGCTTGTGTGATTGGCTTTTGTCCATTGTCCGTCATAAATTATTCATGACAAATACCATAAAACAATTGTTTTATCAATTCTTCAAGTACATTTTGTACATGTACCACACCGGATACGCAGTAAATTGCATGACAATATTGCTTTCCTGCTATAGATCACTCACAGTCGTATGATGAGGGAAAGAAAGGAAAGGGGCGCGGCAAGAACGGGAAAGGAAGTCAACAGTTGTCCCCAGGAAAAGGGGGAGGGAACCTGGAGTGCAATCTGTGCCATAAAATCTTCAACAATACAAGTGCCTTGGCCAAACACAAGCTCACACACAGTGACGAGCGCAAATTCTTGTGCACAATCTGCGAGAAGAAGTTCAAGAGGCAGGATCATCTGTACGTGTGTGTTCTAAATCTGATGTGTAATAAGTATCTTATTATTCTAAGGTACTTCAGGGATTTAATTAGGAATTATTTTTTTGGGGGTGGGGGGGTGGGAAATAGGACCTTGTTGTTATGCCCCATGGAAAAGCAATTTGATTTTTCACCTCTTCTGTAAAGGGTAGGTAAGATGGTCGTTAGGTCAGTCGGTTTGTAGACCATTTGTTTTCATGTAATGTCTAAATATGTTTTGACCTTCAACAATACATAGTGGTATGATGGTTTGGAGGAAGGAAAGAAAGACATCTATAACACAGTATTATGTGAAGTTGGAATAAGACATTAATTTGGGAATAAATTGTGTTTTTTCAAAAGTGCATTATATGCAGTTGTATATGTTGTATTTATTTAGTTTGACAAATTATAATTAAAACAGATACTTGCATTTACAATAGCATCTTTTAAATTAATTATGCTGCAAAACTGGATTGTTTATTTATTTTGTTTTGAATCCCCATGAAATGAAACTGTGTGAGGCCCATGGACACAGTTTAAAAATACAGTAAAAATGATGAAAATACAATCACTGTTATTGAAAAAATCATGGAAAATTGCTTATTAGCTTGTAGTATAGATAAAATATTACAAAAATAAATTCAGATCATGAAATGAATAGTTTTGTTTGAGAAAATCACCAAAATGATGTCCATTCCCAGTTTGATGTCCAAATTCACATAATACAGTGTTTCTATTGATTTTGAGTTGATCTGGTTAAAGGTCATCGTCACATGTCCTTGTCAGAGTCAAATTGTTTTGTCGCAATATCTTGAGAACACTTTGACCTATGATCATGATAGTTGGTATAGTGATTACCTTGGTGAAAGGGAAGACTTCTATTGAGTCATGTTCTGAGAAAACTGGGCATAATGCATGTGCGTATAGTGTCGTCCCAGATTAGCCTGTGAAAATAGCCCAGTTTTTTCAGAACTCTATTGATTTTGATGTCATCATGATAAAGGTTAAGGTCATAAGGGGTTTGAAACAGGAATTTCTTTTGACACTATATTTTGAGAACACTGAATCAAGAAAATTGCTATAATATTACATGAGATGAAAAGAAGATGCATTTTAATTTTGAAATTGACGGGTCACAGTTCAATATCACAAGAGCATGTGTCAAATAATATGATTTTCTGGGATATACAGAGTGCTTTTACCTATGAATATCTTTATTTTTATGCTGGATACTTGAGTGAAGCCTATTGATTTGAAGCTCACCTGATTGCTCAGGTGAGCTTTTGTGACCGGTCTTTGTCCGTCGTCCGTCCGTCTGTTAACATTTGTTCGTAAACACTCTAAAGGCCACATTTATTGTCCGATCTTCATGAAACTTGGTCAGAAGCTTCGTCCCAATGAAATCTTTGTCGAGTTCGAAACTGGGTCGTGCCGGATCAAAAACTAGGTCACTAGGTCAAAAAATAGAAAAAACTTGTTAACATTGTAGAAGTCAAATTTCATGCCCAATCTTCATGTAAGTTTGTCAAAATGTTGTCTTAATGATATGTTGGTTGAGTTCAAAAGTGGTTCCGGTCCGTTGAAAAACATGGCCACCAGTGGGCGGGGCAGTTTTCCTTATATGGCTATAGAGAAACCTTGTAAACACTCTAGAAGTCACAATTTTGGTCTAATCATCGTGAAAATTGGTCAAAACATTGTCTTTATTGATGTCGGACGAGTTCGAAAATGGTCCAGATCGGTGAAAATACATGGCCGCTAGGGGGCGGGGCATTTTTCTCTATATATGAAAACATGTGAACACTCTAGAAGTCACATTTTTTCCCAATTTCATGAAATTTGGTCAGAACATTTGTTTCCTTTATATGAGAGTTGAGTTGGAAAATGGTTCCGGTCAGTTGAATAACATGGCTGCCGGTGGGGGGCAGTTTTCTTATATTTATCAGGGGTGTCAATTTTCCGGATTATTCCGGAAATCCGGATTTGAGCCGTCCAGGGTTGATTTTGAGGTGAATGTAAATCCGATGAGTTTGTTTAAGGCGGGTGGGGGTAGGGACGTAATTCTTTTAGTGCGCGATCATTTCAGAACGAATATTGTTATAGCATCGTCGGCATTCCGGACATTTGCGCTTGGTACCGATTTTATTTATTGATTTCTGATTGGTAAGCGGCTGGCACTGACATGAGCAGTAACTGGCTAAGTAAAGCACTGCAATATCATATTTTAAAACAATATGTTAATCAAATTATATATTGACTGCGTATTTGCTAGGTAACTGGTTACTGGTTTTCATTTTCTGCAGTCAAACGATATGCATATTTTATTTCATTTGCAAATGATGTATCGCGACATGTTTTCGGACAGTCGTTTTCGGATACGCTGGTTTGTCGATTTTAATTTAATTTCGAAGTTCTTAATATTATTTGTTTAGAATGACAAATACACCTGCGGTGTTACGGATGGTTTGGTTTATAATATTTCGCATTGTACTCACCAGAAATTGCACCTAGAAAGACTATTAAAAAAAAGAACAATAAGCTAGGGCTCGGGGGGTTGGGCCCTCTTGTCCCTTTATCATACGGGACATACGGCTTAATTTTCCAGATTTCAAATTTGGGACAATTGACACCCCTGATTTATATAGTAAAAAAAGCTTGTGAACACTCTAGAAGTCACATTTTTTGCTCAATCATCATGAAACTTGGTAAAAAGATTGGTTTTATATATATCTCAGATGAGTTTGCAAATGGTCTCGATGGGTCAATAAACATGGCTGCCAGTTGGGTGGGGCAGTTTTCTTTATGTGACTATATAGAGAAAACTTGTGATCAAACACTATAGAAGTCACATATTTTGCCTTATCATGGTGAAACTTAGTCAATAAATTTGTTTGATTGATTTCTTGGACAAGTTGGAAAATGGCTCAGATCGGTGAAACACACTTTTTAGCTCACCTGATTGCTCAGGTGAGGTTTTAGGATTGGTCTTTGTCCGCTGTCCGTCTGTCCACATTTGGTTTGTAAACACTCTAGCATTCACATTTCCCAAGTATTCTTTACCAAAGTTGCTGAAAGATCTCAGTCAAGTTTGATGATAAGCAAAATCATATAATTAATGCCATAATTATTGCCCTTAGATTGTCCAAATTTTCATTATATTATACAAAATCCTTGTAAGCAAAGTTTCATGTTTGGTAAGGGGGGTCAACTTAAAATAATGGTCACCATTTCAAATCTTACAAAAACAAAAACACTCCCTACGCAAGAGTTTTGGTTCAATAATGATGAATCTTGACCAGGATGTTTGTCTGGTCAATATCTAGGTCAAGTTTGACATAAGGTAAAGATTGAATGAACCGACTCCTCTCAGGTGAGCGAACTAGGGCCATCTTGGCCCTCTTGTTAGGGTAACAGGTCAAAGGTCAAGGTCATATTGTCTTGTAACATTTAATTTGGCTGGATGAGGCCTTTTGAGGTCGAGGTCATGAAATTGAAGGTCATTGGTTGTATCTTGAAATTGGTTTCTGCTCAATATCTAGAGAATGCTTCAACTATAATTTTCTTGATTTGTAGGATGGTTACTTTGATGAAAAGAAAGATGCCTTTTGATTTTGAGGCAGGTGTGAGATCAGTTAAAAATGGGCTTGTAACATGAACATTTTTTCCAGAAATATCTAAAGAATGCTTAAGATTATTAGTCCCCTACTGGTCAATCTTATGGTTTGCGCTCCGTCTGTCACACTTTTCTGGATCCTGCAATAACTTAAAAAGTTTTTCGTATTTTTTTCATGAAACTTAAAACCTGGACAGAGGGCAATAGGATGATTATGCACATCATTTCATTTTGTTCCTACACCAAGAATTCTGGTTGCTAAGGCAACACATAGATGAGAAATATTGCTGAAAATGGTGGATCCTGCGATAACTTTAAAAGTTCTTCATATTTTGTTATGAAACTTGAAACATGGATAGATGGTAATATGGAGATTATGCACATCATTTCATTTTGTTCCTACGTCAAGAATTCTGGTTGCTATGGCAACAAATAGACTCAAAATATTGCTGAAAATGTTGGAGTTTCACCGGTAGGGGACTTTTTATCCCTCGCCATAGGCGGAGGGATATTGTTTTGGCGTTGTTCGTTCATCCGTCTTTCCGTCCGTCCGTTTTTTCGTCCGTCCGTTTTTTTGTCCGTCCGGCACTTTTGTGTCCGGAGCCATATCTTGGAAGTGCTTTGGTGGATTTCATTGAAACTTGGTAAGAGTATATATATGGATAAGAGGATGATGCACAACAAATGGCATTGTACACCATCTATTAATAACAGAGTTATGGCCCTTTGTATCTTAAAAAAATGCTTTTTAGTGTCAAATATAACACTTTTATGTCCAGAAGCATATTGATGGGGGATATCAATTTAACGCATTTGCTTGTACTGCTTGGCAATAGTCTTGTTTGCATTAGTATGCCAATTTGTATTAACCAAGGATGTCCTCTTATGATTTTCAAGGTCACAGGGACGACTTTCCTGCAAATGTTTGTGTGTTGGGGGTGGCAAACATGTTTTAGAAACATCATATGCTTGCAGTTAAGTTCAATTTGAGCCTTATGTAACAAGACAGGCCTTTTTCCCTTGTTTTAAATTAATTTCATTTCAATATTCTCATATGATGTGTAAGTAATTTTATATATGATGCAAGTTGACGATATGCTTTTGTGTTGGGAAATAACGTTGAAATCAGTTCTTAGAGAAACAATAAATAGACTTAAGAATTTAATTGTGATTGTTGCTTGTATGTCTTAAATAGATTTATTACACTTGTAGCAATGGTCATTTAATGACTCACCGAGAAAAAAAACCTTACGAGTGCATGGTCTCCCACTGTGAGAAAAGTTACTGTGATGCCAGGTCCTTGAAGCGCCACCTTGAAAATCACCACAACCATTCGGCGGACGTAATAGCCCTTGAGATGGTAGAAGCGACAAGTCACGCTGCGGAAGTGTTGGCGGAGGCGTCCACTGGTCAGCCTGTACAGTTGGCAGCAAGCGCTAAAAACCCTGTGGTCAGTGCGTCCAGAGGCAGTGGAGCTAATCTGACTTCCATGGCGACTACGGAATCTGTGATAAACCTGTCAACTGGTGCTCCAGCCAACCAACAACGGGAGAAAACCTCTGTTAAGCAGGAGACCAATGTCCTGGCCCAGCAGTTGATGATTGAACCTCAGGTTAGTCTGCCAGGGCCTTGTGCACAAGGTTGCTTGAGAAAGTAGTAAACATCATACTTCACTGATATATGAAAATATTAAGATACAGTCGTCAATACATATGCATAGGAAGACAGTTTATAAAGTTTGTACCACTTTATTGTCCCCTACCGGTTTCACCGGATGGGACTTATTGTTTGCGCTTTGTGCGTCTGTGAGTCTGTCTGTGAGTCTGTCTGTGAGTCTGTCTGTCTGTCACACTTTTCTGGATCCTGCAATAACTTTAAAAGTTCTTAATACTTTTTCATGAAACTTGCAACATGGATAGATGGCAATATGGACATTATGCACGTCATTTCATTTTGTTCCTACGTCAAAAATTGTGGTTGCTATGGCAACCAACAAACTAAAAATCTGAAAATGGTGGAATTTCTGACAATGGTGGAGCCAGTAGGGGACCATATTGCTTGACAATAGCCTTGTTTTAGAATGGGTCTTACGTCGAATTCGGCCAAGGTAGCTCCAGACAAGCCCGCGCATCAGCACATTCTGGCCTGGAACTTCATGCAAACTTGGGTGACTTTATAGCAGACAGGGTATCTACTGACTATTGCAATTCTGGTTTGGAGCTGCCCTGGCTGCCTTTAGCATAAGACCTATTTTTTGCATTACTCATCTCATATTGTAAGATGCAATCAGATGTTCAATACCCACGGGAAAATGACTGATAGGAATGTACGCTGTGAGCAATTGAGATTTTGAAAATATGCTTCCAGTTGGAAATTGTGTTCAATTTTTCAAGAAAAGCAATTGAGTAATCTTCTTATTGTGAAGACATTTCATATAAGAAAAACAAAAGCAAAAAAGAAAGAAAAATAATTTCAACTTGATAGTACTGACACTTCTTGCTATAAAAATATGGTTGCAATTTTACCTTTACTGTGTAAGAAAAAGCTAAAGTGAAAATCTAGATATGTGTACTTTTGTGTATGTTGTAATTGACTGTCCGTTATCCCAGATTAGCCTGTGTAGTCCGCTAAGACTAGATTTTCTTTTAGAATTTTAGAAGAGACTTAAATTAAATGAAAAATACCATAAACAATGAAATTGTCATCCTTGATTAGCCTGTGCAGCTGGCACAGGCTTATCTGGGATGGCACTTAAACAATATGCATTAAGACACATTTTCTCAGAACGGGGCTAAAATTCAGTGCGTTTACACCTTATCTGCTCAGGTTGGCCCTGCAGTCATGGTTACCATACCGCTGACTATCCATGGTTCTTACGAGTCGGACGCACCTGAGCCCACACCCACACATTATATCCCTCTACAGCCACAACAACAGCATCAGCTTACGCATGCTCAGATAGAAGCTATCATCAAGTTTCAGCAGCAACAGCAGCATCAACAACAGGAGCAGTATGATTCACAGCAGCTGCAGCAGTTCTTTCAGGATCAGGCAGCGATGGATCAAAATGAGGACCACATGAGCATTAACCAAATGGAGAAGTTTCAGGTATAGTGTTTAAATGTTTTATTAAAATTGTAAATTCTTGTGGAGGTCCCTGCATTATACTGGGTCTGTTCGTTTCTCTACATCTGTCTGTTGATCCGTATGAGGTGAACCCAAAATGTTTTTGTAACAACGATGATGTTTCCTACAAAGCGTTTGAACTTTCTTGGATGTTGTTTTTGAACACATCAACCCACCCTAGTTTATCCCAAAAGAACACGATTCATTGAACATTTATAATGCTTTCTTCAAAGCTGATACTTGCAAGATTTATGTTTTTGAAGACTATTATTGCCCTCCAATTGCCTTGCGTCATTTTGAGATTCACATAGACCTACTATGGACTTGTATATATTCAGAAGGTCAAAATTCTTAGTTAACCCTAGCTAAAGAAACTTTAGCGTACAGTTTATGTAGTATTGACAGACCTGTACGCTGAAGTGAACCCCATATTGAAAGTCAACCAAAGTCGTAACATATTTATGTCACGCTATAAATCAAAGACAGTTCATTTTCTTAGATACATTTCTACATTAATTGGTGAATGAATATAAATTACTGCATTGGGGCATATTTTAAGGTTCAAAAGTTTCAAATGCATCTTACAATAGATGAAAATAACTCTCATCAGCCTGAAATTCACAATTTTGACGCCATTGTCGCTTTGTCACGGGACAAGTTTTCATTTGGATACTTTCAGATCGACCTTGACATTTTTTGCTGAAATTGTAAACATTACTTTCGTTTTCTGAAATCTATTATTTGTGATTAACAACTTACCTCTGGTGGATTAGAAGACTGATTTCAAAGTGAATCAGGTATTTTTAAATATGTTTTACTTTGAGTTTGTATTTACACTAGAATTTGTTTAAAAAACAAGCAAGAATAATTTAAAATACAGGGAAATGTCATTCTGAATTTGAAAACACTTTAGCACATGGTATGTTACTAAAAATAGAAATAACGTCACATGAGCATGAAATCTCGGGAGATTCGCATTTCAAGAATGTCTGTCGCATCGCTCTTTTCCTCGATATGTTAGAGCAGAAAAGATGAATTTTAAATGTTGAAGATAGTATTTTATGAAGGAATATATCAGTTAAATGTGAAAAATGTTGATCTTTCCGATCAAGTGGTTTATTTGGGCCAATAACTGCATTTAAAAGCTGTTTTGGACCGGTCTTTGTTAACTGTCAACTTTTCGGGAATTATTTGGTTGACTTTCCTAATGGGGTTGGTCCATAACTTTAAAGTCGTGCCGATCAAAAATCATAAAAAGCGATATTTGAAGTTATGGTAGCCAGAATGAAGTTAACCCTAATAAATGTTTGCTTAACATTAGCATTGATACTTCCATGCAATACCAAACACTTGTATTACATTTTTCCATAAATAGAAACAAATTGAGGTCATAGGCTGGCTGTCATTTGTATTGGCTTGGCCAATATGACTAATTTGAACACAATTTGATGATATATAATATAAAAGATGACATTGGGCAGAGTTTAAATGGATGTCTATAATTGACCCCAGCTGTATAGTGGCCTATGGCTGTTATATAGGCAGTGGGCCGATTATAGACGTCCTGCCCAGCTCTTCCATATGTTATTTTATGTACATGTATTACCTTACCTTATTTTGACCTATACTTTTAACCTTATTTAAATGGGCCAATATATCAACAATGACAAGCCTTCTACTAAAAACATCAGCATTGACTAAACACCACATCGTTTTTTGTCTTTATGGTAAAAATAAATTTAATTAGTTTAATAATATGTCAACCTACTTGTGCAATTGCCTTCATTTCAGCATCAACAGCAGCAGCAGCTTCCACAAACCCCTTCCACTACCCAGTCCTCGCCAACATCCAGTTGGCACACTCCAAACAACCCAGACGACCCGGATTTGTCTCCCGGGTACAGTGAGATGAGCCCAAGTAACCAGGAAGCCCTGAGCATTGGGAGCCCAATCCGTCCTCAGTCACACCCCACCCAGGGGCAGAGCTGGTTTAGTCAGACACAGCCTAATGTCATAGCCCCAAATACAACAGTCACAGATATTAAGGTTTTAGGGTATGTTTTAGGCCTTTTGTCTTATAATTGTTTACCTGCTTACTATTGTCATGTAATGTTAAAAGTTTATCATAAACTGTGTACCTGCCTCTTTTTAGCTCACCTGATTGCTCAGGTGAGCTTTTCTGACCAGTCTTTGTCAGTCGTATGTCCGTCCGTCTGTAAACATTTGCTCGTAAACACTCTAGAGGCCACATTTCTTGTCCCATCTTCATGAAACTTGGTCAAAAGCTTTGCCCCAATAAAATCTCGGCCGGGTCAAAAACTAGGTCACTAGGTAAAAAAGAAAAGAAAAACCTTGTAAACACTGTAGAAGTCACATTTTATGTTCAATCTTCATGTAACTTTGTCAAAATGTTTGTCTTAATGATATCTTGATTGAGTTCAAAAGTGGTTCCTGTGTGTTGAAAAACATGGCCGCCAGTGGGCGGGGCAGTTTTCCTTATTTGGCTATAGAGAAACCTTGTAAACACTCTAGAAGTCACAATGTTTGCCCAATCATCTTGAAAGTGGGTCAAAACATTGGTTTTATTGATTTCTTGGACGAGTTCAAAAATGGTCCAGATCGGTGAAAAAACATGGCCGCCAAGGGGCGGGGCATTTTTCTCTATATGTATATAGTGAAAACATGGGAACACTCTAGAAGTCACATTTTTGGTCCAATGTTCATGAAATTTGGTCAGAACATGTGTTTTAATGGATATGACAGTTGAGTTCAAAAATGGTTCGGATCGGTAAAAAAGCATGGCCGCTGGGGGGGAGGTCATATTCCTTATATTTATATAGTAATAACTGTTTTTGAACACTATATAGTTTATCATGTCAAGGGAAGTAACTGCAAATGAAAAATTATGTTGAATTGACAGAGTTGTTTCCCTTTTTAAAATATTTGTTTTAAGCACAAGAAGATAAAGTGGAATTAATTATAAATGATAGTTTTACATTCTGGAAGATAGCAAACTTTTGAATATGTTTTTTATTGTTTGATGATTCTGTACAATATGGCATTCTTTTGTCAAACAATTAAAGCGAGACTAAACGATTTTTATATGTGTTAAATTGTAATATATTGATAAATACATGTTACAATAACATAAAATAGGCAAGATATTGAAGACGAATTTCATAAAATGCAGCAAAGACAAATTAGCGCCCCGAGCTGATGGTGACGAAGATATTTCGTACATATTTTCCTACAATAACCAAAGAATTCGTCTTTTTATTAGGATTGGAGTTAGTGTTCGTGTGTCGAATGAATAGACATTGCTGCAGGAATTTAAAAACAACCATTAGACTATATTAAGATTCACATCGTACATGCGTGATATACATTCTGGCGAATTGGACTGTACAGACATTTTCGATTTCAGAATTAAATATCTCGCTTATTTCGCATTTTTCGACACATGCTCTTCTTAAGTTTTATTTTAAATAATATTGAAATGTATGACCTTGTTAACACTCTAGAGGTCACATTTATTTTCCGATCATCATGAAACTTGGTCTGAAGATTTGTCTCAATAATATCTTGGATTAGTTCGAAAATGGTTTTTGTTGCTTTAAAAACATGGCCACCAGGGGTGGGGAATTTTTCCTTATATGGCTATATATGGCTTTAGTAAAACCTTGTTAACTCTCTAGAGGCCACATTTATTGTCCAATCTTCATGAAATTTGGTCAGAAGATTGGTCTCAATGATATCTTGGATGAGTTCGAAAATAATTATGTTTGCTTAAAAACACGGCTTCCAATGGGGCGGGGCATTTTTCCTTATACGGCTATAATAAAATCTTGTTAACACTCTAGTTTTATTTAATTCAGTTGCCCAATCTTCATGAAATTTGGTCACAACATTTGTGTCCTGTGAAGTAAGCTTTGGTTTTATTATGTCAGTATTATGTACCATTAACTGTTTTATTTAATTTTTCATAACACAGAATTTTCATAATTAACTACTGTTTTAGTCATTATTACTTATGGTAAGCCTATCAACTTAAGAGAAAGCTAAAATGAAGACAACATGTACACAATTTTGCAGTATCTATCTCCATTGTTTAACCTGCTGAGTCATTTTTCCCAATCTATTTTTAGTTCTGCTCTAGAATTTGTTAGACCCCAGATATTGATCATTGCAGTGTGTAACTATTTACCACTCAGCTTACTGACCCTCTCACTGTGCTGTATGCCTGATGTTAATATCAGTGGTCAGTTATAAAAGCTGGTTGAACTGTTTGATATATTTTGCTCAGGTGAGCTTTTGTGACCGGTCTTTGTCCGTCGTATGTCCGTCCGTCCGTCCGTTAACATTTGCTCGTAAACACTCTAGAGGCCACATTTCTTGTCCCATCTTCATGAAACTTGGTCAGAAGCTTTGTCCCAATGAAATCTCGGCCGAGTTCGAAACTGGGCTGTGCCGGGTCAAAAACTAGGTCACTAGGTAAAAAAAAAGAAAACCTTGTAAACACTGTAGAAGTCACATTTCATGCCCAATCTTCATTTAACTTTGTCAAAATGATTTTCTTAATGATATCTTGGTTGAGTTCAGATCGTTGAAAAACATGGCCGCCAGTGGGCGGGGCAGTTTTCCTTATTTGGCTTGAGAGAAACCTTGTAAACACTCTAGAAGTCACAATTTTGACCCAATCATCATGAATGTTGGTCAAAACATTGGTTCAATTGATGTCTCGAACGAGTTCGAAAATGGTCGAGATCGGTGAAAAAACATGGCCGCCAGTGGGCGGGGCATTTTTCTCTATATGTATATAGTGAAAACATGTGAACACAGTAGAAGTCAAAATTGTGGCCCAATTTTCATGAAATTTGCTCAGAACATTTGTTTCCTTGATACGAGAGTTGAGTTCAAAAATGGTTCCGGTCAGCTGAATAACATGGCTGCTGGGAGGGGGGGCAGTTTTCTCATTAACCCCCCCCCCCCCCCCCCTTTCGAAGAAGAGGGGGTATATTGTTTTGCTCATGTCGGTCCGTCTGTCCACCAGATGGTTTCTGAATGATAACTCAAGAGCGCTTATGCCAAGGATCATGAAACGTCATATGAACATTGATCATGACTCGCAGATGACTCCTATTGATTTTTAGGTCACTAGGTCAAAGGTCAAGTTCACGATAACCCGAAATAGTAAAATGGTTTTCGGATGATAACTCAAAAACACTTATGCCTAGGATCATGAAACTTCATAGATACATTGATCATGACTCGCAGATGACCCATATTAATTTTCAGGTCACTAGGTCAAAGGTCAAGGTCACGGTTACCCAAAGCAGTAAAATGGTTTCCTAATGATAACTCAAGAACACTTATGCCTGGGATCATGAAACTTCATAATCATAGCTACATTGATCATGACTCGCAGATGACCTCTATTGATTTTCAGGTCACTAGGTCAAAGGTCAAGGTCACGATGACCCAAAATAGTAAAATGGTTTCCGGATGATAACTTAAGAACGCTTAGGCCTAGGATCATGAAACTTCATAGGTACATTGGTTATTACTCGTAGATGACCCCTATTGATTTTCTGGTCACTAGGTCAAAGTTCAAGGTCACGATGACCCAAAATAGTAAAATGGTTTCCGGATGATAACTCAAGAACGCTTAGGCCAAGGATCATGAAACTTCATAGGTACATTGATCATGACTCGAAGATGACCCCTATTGATTTTCAGGTCACTAGGTCAAAGGTCAAGGTCGGGATGACCTGAAATAGTAAAATGGTTTCTGGATGATAACTCAAGAACACTTAGGCCTAGGTTCATGAAACTTCATAGGTACAATGATCATGACTCGCAGATGACCCCTATTGGTTTTCAGGTCACTAGGTCAAAGGGCAAGGTCACGGTGACCTGAAATAGTAAAATGGTTTCTGGATGATAACTCAAGAACGCTTATTCCTAGGTTCATGAAACTTAACAGGTATATTGATCATGACTCGCAGATGACCCCTATTGATTATCAGGTTACTAGGTCAAAGGTCAAGGTCCCAGTGCCAAATAACGTATTCACACAATGGCTGTCAAGGTCACAGTGACTCAACTTAGAAAAATGGTTTCTGGATGATAACTCAAGAATGCTTCCGCCTAGGATCATGAAACTTCATAGGTATATTGATCATGACTCGCAGATGAAATAATGATGAAACTTGACCAGGATGTTTGTCTTGACAATATCTAGGTCAAGTTTGACATTTGGTAAAGATTGAATGAACCGACTCCTCTCAGGTGAGCGAACTAGGGCCATCTTGGCCCTCTTGTTGTTGTGTCATGTTATGTTTTTTTTTCTCCATAAACAATTACTGCCCCTTTAACTAGTGTTATGTTATGTTCAATTGTTATCATAAACTTTATACCTGCCCCATTAACTGTTGACATGTAATGTTGAATGTTTATCTGCTTACATGATATGTTAAATGTCCATTAGCGATGAATCAACAAAGCCAGTAGTGTGTACAATCTGCCATAGACGCTTCAAGAATATTCCTGCACTCAACGGTCACATGAGATTACATGGTGGATATTTTAAAAAGGTAATTTTAGGTGAATTGTCAAGATTTTCTTTTATTTTGCTCGTCCATTCACCAAACAATCCATGCGATACTGCTCACCCAAAATGTCCGCTGTTCTGTTGGCGTCCGTATAATGCTCTTGTTAAGGACAAGGTATCACTGTTTTTACTACAGGTATTAATAGAAACTTTAATCATGTTTTTAGCGTTATTGTGTGAGGTCACTTACCAAGTTCCATAACTCTTTTCTGTTTAGTAGAATTATGAGCCCTTTTTGTACTTAAACATATGAGTCGCGTTCTGAGAATGATAGAGATTTTGCACATTTACCTTAATGGTATGTGCCTTGTCTGAGAAAACTGGGCATAACGCATGTGTGTAAAGTGTCGTCCCAGATTAGCCTGTGCAGTCCGCACAGGTTAATCAGGGATGACACTTTCTGCCTATACTTGATTTTCGGTAAGGAGGGACTTCCTTGAAACTTAAAATACCATAAAAGCCGAAGTGTCATCCCTGTTTAGACTGTGCGGACTGCACAGGCTAATCTGGGATGACACTTTACATACATGCGTTATGCCCAGTTTTCTCAGAACGCAGCTCATACCATTAGGGTAAATGTGCAAAATCTCTATCATTGTTTCTACTTAAGGTATTCAACTGAAACTTCATGTGTGTTTGGGTTCATTGTTTGAGGTCACTGTCCACGTTCCATAACGCTTAAGATTCATTTAGCAGAATTGTGTACATTTTTTTCCTTTTTATACTTAAAATTCAGATTGGGATATTCCCATAAAAAGTGCTGATTTAAAAACGATCAAAAAGGCTTGTGTTTGTGTAATTTTTGCAATTGCAGGCTATACTTCTCTGTGAAACACATCTCATTTATCCGACTTCATTTGGAGTAGTTACTTCCATTTTTCGTTTGACTGTTTTAAATTTTTGTTTCCATGGTTAGTGGGCATGAGAGAATTTATATCAATGTCTCCTGATTGAATTTCTTGAGTTCTGTTGTTTTTATATTGTAAAAATACTCAGGAACTGTTTTTTTCTTCTGGGTTTGACGTAAGCGGGCATGGTTTTCAAAACTATAGTAGATTTTCTTTCTATTATGATTCTTTCTGACTTTCTTGTGTAAAGACCTGATAATATACTTATTTCTCAATTCTACTAAGTTTCCTATAGGGCAGAATAAAAGCATATTATGTTATTTTAAAACTTGTTCTCAGATCATTTTAGAAAAAAAGGATGAAGGCATTTGTTTTCATTATGAGCCTTTAACACTCTTATTTTATTGATCTTTGTTATTTATTTTATCTTATTTTATTTAGTTTTCTAATTTATTTTATCTTCTTATATTATTTATCCTTCTTATTAAAGAATAAAGTTTATTATATAATTTACAGGAAGCCAGTTTGAAAGAAGAAAAGAAGAAGAAGTCAGACATGGCCCCGCCCAGTTTGACCCCTTCCCGACCCCAAGGTGTCCCACTTGGGGGCTCTCCAGTGGGCGGGGCGGGCAAGTTGTCAAAGGGAACACCACCCTTGCAGAGTCCCCCATCAGAAGAGGTAGAGGAAATATTGCAGCAACAGTTGAAAGTAATGACCCTATCTGATAGCATTATAGCCAGCATGAGCTGCTTACAGCAAGTATGGTATTGTACAGTGCCAGCGATTGTTTGTGACCAATTGGGAAAAGAACCCTTACCATGCCATTGCGAAAGTTAGTGAGAAAAACCTTGAAATAGGGAAAAATCTTCAAATTGGGTATTATGGGTCCTTTTAATTGCTTGGTTCTTCATGCGCAAACCCAACTAAATATTCTGTTTATAAGCCTTTTAGCTCACCTGAGAACAACGTGCTTATGGTGAGCTTTTTAGCTCGACTATTATATATGAAATATATATAGTGGAGTAATCCTACTCACCCCGGCGTCGGCGTTAGCCTGAGCGTGAGTGTGCAAATGTTAAAGTTTTCATACCTCCCCAAATATTTCCTATGTCCCTTGACATATTGCTTTAATATTTTGCATACTTCTTTACCAACATGACCCCAACCTATAAACAAGAGCAGACAACATTTTATGAGAATTATGGCCCTTTTTTTTCCGTTAGAATATGCATATTATTGATAAATCTATGTTAAAGTTTGCGTACCACCTCAAATATTTCAATGTCCAGGGCTTTTTTTCCTTCTTTGTGATTGGCCGTGGACGGACATTTCACAATTTTGACACGGCCAATTCACAAACCAGACATGTCCGTGAATATTTACAAAAACGGCCGTTTTAAATCGTGTAAAACGGACTTTTCGTGCTCAAAACTGTCAAAAACGGCCATTTCGGAACAGAAATATGAGTTTCAAAATCGCGTTTTTAATTCCGAATTCGCGAAAAATTGTCGACTCGCGTTACCAATGTCTGCTTGTTTTAATTGATTTTAAAGTGTTGTGTAACCGGTGAAACCGGCGTAAATAGTAAAAGCTCTAGGCAACGTCCCTATAAAAAAAATGGCGATGCGGAACGCTCTTTACTACACTAAGAAAATTTAAAAAACGCAAAATAATCCCGATTTACTGAAATTTGGGATAACAGTGAAGAAACAAAAGCTTTCTATAGAAGGGTAAGTTTTGATACATGCACATTGATAACATTATAAGAAGTCATTTGATAAAAGTGAAAGACTATGCCGCGGCTATGTATTGATGGAAGCTAGTCAAAACGTCCTCTAGTATTGATGACCGTGACTTGTTATTCGTATCTGTTTACGATTGCAAATCTTGGTTAAAGTAATAATGTGGTCCCTTCATATATATTTTTTAAATTTAAATGTATATTCATGACGCATATTCATGATTCAAACTTTGTATGTAGTCTATTTATGCTTTGTGAAAAAAATGTGAAAAATAAAATAACTCGTTTACATTTCTTACAAAAGTACTGCTGTTCAATGTATACCTAATGTTTCAGATCAAATGACAACCTCCCAGGGAGATCATCATGCACTGGCGAGGGTCAGGCTCACAGAACATGAAAAATATCATGAAGAAGGAATTTACCTCTAAAGATATTGAGAGAATTATTGACATTTTCAAGAGTAAAATGAACCGAGTTTTAAAGCTGTAAAGTCCAGAACATGTCTGAGTTATATGCCCTTGAAATGCTCTATGTTTATAAATGTTTTTCCTGTGGTAAAGAAGTGTTGGGACCAGGTATTTTAGTTGCATTTGGTACATGAATGTTTTGCAAATCAGATATATGTATATGTGTTGTTATTGTATAAAGTACAGTATTCATAGAAGGAAAATATGCCTTTATTGCATTACTTAAGGAAATGAAATTTTGATAATATTCAAGTGTTTAACACGCTTTAACTATACTAATGAATTGAACTTTGAATTTCACAATTTTAAGAAGTTCGTGACTCGTTTTTTCACAATTTTAAGAAGTTCGCGACTCAATTTTTCACAATTTTGACATGTTTGCGACTCATTTTCTCACAAAGAAAGGGGCCAGGGCTGCTTCACAAAGTCAGGAAAAAAAGCCCTGATGTCCTTTGACATATTGCTTTCATATTTTGCATACTTCTTTACCAACATGACCCCAACCTATAAACAAGAGCAGACAACTGTATCAAGCATTTTGTAAGAATGATGGCCCTTTTTTCACTAAGAATATGCATATTATTGATAAATCTATGTTAAAGTTTACGTACCACCTAAAATATTTTCAATGGCCCTTGACATATTGCTTTCATATTTTGCAAACTTCTTTACCAACATGACCCCAATCTATAAACAAGAGCAGACAACTGTATCAAGCATTTTGTAAGAATTATGGCCCTTTTTGTCTTAGTAACTGAATATTTTGTTAAATTTTGTGTTTAGTTTTGTGTTTAGATCCACTTGACTTCTAAAGTATCAAAGCTATTGCTTTCAAACTTCAAATATTTTCTTACTATCATGAGGGTACTGTACCTGCCAAGTTCAATTTGACCTTGACCTTTGAATGACCTTGACTCTCAAGGTCAAGAGTAAATTTTAGTGAAATTGCCACATCTTTTTTTATGATCAGATTTTATTAATACTCTGACAAAACAACACTTACCTGAATACCACGATAGATTCCACCCAAACAATACCCCACGCCCCAACCCAGAATCCCTGCCCCCCCCCCCCCCCCCCCCCCCCAATTTTTTTTTCCTTTTTTTATTTTCATGCCCCCTTTTCGAAGAAAAGGTGGCATATAGTGATCGGACTGTCTGTCTGTCCGTCTGTCTGTCTTTCCGTCACACTTTGCCTTTAGGTTTCAAGAAATGCTCATAACTTCTATGTCCCTTGAGATATAACCTTCATATTTGGTATGCATATGTATAAAATTATCGACAAGGCCTTTCCATACGCACACAATTTTTTACCCCTGTCACCTTGACCTCGAACAGGGTCCGCGTTTAGGTTTCGAAATATGCGTTTAGGTTTCAAAAAATGCTCATAACTTCTATGCCCCTTGAGATATAACCTTCATATTTGGTATGCATGTGTATATGGACAAGGCATTTCCATACGGACAAAAATTCTTACCCCTGGGACCTTGACCTTGAAGTTAGGGTCCACATTTAGGTTTCGAAATCTGCGTTTAGGTTTCGAAAAATGCTCATAACTTGTATGTCCCTTGAGATATAACCTTCATATTTGGTATGCATGTGTATATGGACAAGGCCTTTCCATACACACACATTTTTTTTTTTTTTTTTTTTTTTTTTTTGTCTGGACAATATCTAGGTTAAGTTCAAACTTCCCACCCAAGCTTTTGCTATCAAGCTTGAAATAAAATCTTATTAATTTGTTTTATGTCTACAAATGTTCAATAGTTTGTGGAAAATATACCTGAACTATTACCTTGACCTTATTGAATAATTTGAACAATTACCCCATGATGGCTTACGTTATACTGTCAAGCACTCGAATAGTCGAGCATGCTGTCCTCTGACAGCTCTTGTTTTGATTGCCTTTTGAAGGTGGTTCGTCGTCAACATTTACCTTGTTAACACTCTAGAGGCCACATTTATTAATCAATCTTCATGAAACATATGTTCCAATTGGTGAGTTAGAAAATGGTTTGGCTGGGCCGCCAGGGAGAGTAGCAGTTTCCTTATATGGCTAAATTAAAACCTTGTTAACACTCTTAAAGTCACATTTATTGTCCGATCTTCATGATACTTAGTCAGAACATTAGTTCTAATGGTATCTTGGATGAGTTAAAAAATAATTGCGGTCTGTTGTAAAACATGGCCGCCAGGGGGCGGGGCATTATTCAAATATGGCTATAGATATTAAAACCTGATTAACACTCTAGAATTCACATTTTTAGTCCAATTGTCATAAAACTTGTCAGAACATGTGTCCTAATGATAACTTGGGCGAGTTTAAAAATGGTTCCAGTTGGTTGAAAAAGGTGGCTTTCATGGGGCCCGGCTATTTTCCTTGGATGGCAATAGTAAAACCTTGTAACATTCTAGAAGTCACATTTATCATCATTAAACTTTGAACAGTAGTTCTAATTATATCTTGTTTGAGTTTGAAAATGGTTCTTGTCAGTTGAAAAAACATAGCCACCAGGGGGTGTGGCATTTTTCCTTATATGGCTATCGCAAATCTTTGTTGGCACTCTAGAAGTCACATTTATAGTCTATTTCCATAAAACTTGGTCAGAACATTTTTTCCAATGATATCTGGGCTGAGTTAGAGAATGGTTCTGGTCTGCCTGTTTTCGTTATGTGGCTTTAGTGAAAACTTGCTGACTATATTTGGCACATTTTATGGCCAATCTTCATGAAACTTGGTTCCCATGAAATTTCGGCTGAGATTGAAACTGGGTCATGCTCAAAAACTAGGTTACTACTTCAAATAAAAAACAACATGTTATTACTCTAAAAGTCACTTTTTTGGTGTAATGATCATGAATCAGCTTTCACTTGTTCAGAATAGTCTAGTTCTTTTCTCATGTGAGAGCCCAAGGGCCCATGGCCTTCTTGTTTGCTTAAATGTTCAGTTTCAGTGCTTATGTTATTTGTTTCTTCCCATTAATGCTTCAGTGCTTTGCATTTGGTATTGTTTATAAAGTTTATAAACTGCACTTTTGCAGCTTTTTGTTTAGCAGATATTCTTAAATTTTCATTTTAAGTTCTGGGTCCCCTCCCCTGGTGTAAGTTATTTAAGTCAAAAGTTCCTGATTAATTTAACTTGTCAACATTTGCTGTTTCTTTGCTTTTGCTTTGATGTTTATTGTAAAGCAGACATAATAAATCCAAATAATACCAGTGTTTTGCAGTTAAATAATTTAATATTTTTAAAATGTTGTAAAGAAGTATTTGCTTTTGATAATTTTTACGCAGCTAGTCATAATTTTCTTTGCATAGCTTCTGCGCTAGTTTTTTTTCAAACAATGTGTTAAATTTGATTCAATATCATATGTGTTACTTTATGTTAAGTCATTACAATGAAATGTGCAATATGTAGTAATGTATTCAGGCTATGCAATAATTATTGTAATGGAGTATAATAATATGTAATATACTTATTTTTCTTTGATGAGCAATTGATAAATTAAATCTGATATTATTTTCTGTGTATTGAGCAATTGTAAAATTTGCAAGGAATGAATTTTGCAATTTTAATTTAAATTTGTGATAATAGTAATTTTTATTATTCATTTGTTTTTCTAAATCATAGATATGAATTGACTGTGTAATTAAAAACCCTCATTAAATACAGTGCAATCACAGCATGCTGACATGTCATTTGATATTTCACAGTTGCATGCTCGGCATTGGAAGGAGAAACAGGAACAGCAACTTCATCAGCAAATTCAACAAGAGCTGCATCAGCAGTTGCAGTTACATGAGCAACAACAGCAGCAGCAGCAACAGCAACAACTGTTTCAGCAACAGCTACAATCGTATAGTAGCCAGTCACATATACAGACCAGCACTCCATTGCATGTCACAGGCATTAAGCCTTTGAAAAATTCTTCACAAACTGTCCAGGAACATCTGAATCAGAAGCTTATAGAACAAGAACAGTTGAAGCAGCAGCATATACAGGTAGAGACTAGCAGTTACAGGTTGAGACTAGCAGTTACAGGTAGAGACTAGCAGTTACAGGTAGAGACTAGCAGTTACAGGTAGAGACTAGAAGTTACAGGTTGAGACTAGCCGTTACAAGTAGAGACTAGCAGTTACAGGTTGAGACTAGCAGTTACAGGTACGGACTAGCAGTTACAGGTAGAGACTAGCAGTTACAGGTTGAGACTAGCAGTTACAGGTAGAGACTAGCAGTTACAGGTAGAGACTAGCAGTTACAGGTAGAGACTAGCAGTAACAGGTAGAGGCTAGCAGTTACAGGTTGAGACTAGCAGTTACAGGTAGAGACTAGCAGTTACAGGTAGAGACTAGCAATTACAGGTACAGACTAGCAGATACAAATAGAGACTAGCAGTTACAGGTTGGGACTAGCAATTACAGGTAGAGACTAGCAGTTACAGGTAGAGACTAGCAGTTACAGGTAGAAACTAGTAGTTACAGGTAGAGGCTAGCAGTTACAGGTAGAGACTAGCAGTTACAGGTAGAGACTAGCAGTTACAGGTAGGGACTAGCAGTTACAGGTAGAGACTAGGAGTTACAGGTAGAGACTAGCAGTTACAGGTTGGGACTAGCAATTACAGGTAGAGACTAGCAGTTACAGGTAGAGACTAGCAGTTACAGGTAGAAACTAGTAGTTACAGGTAGAGACTAGCAGTTACAGGTAGAGACTAGCAGTTACAGGTAGAGACTAGCAGTTACAGGTAGGGACTAGCAGTTACAGGTAGAGACTAGGAGTTACAGGTAGAGACTAGCAGTTACAGGTAGGGGCTAGCAGGTACAGTTAGAGACTAGCAGTTACAGGTAGAGACTAGCAGTTACAGGTAGAGACTAGCAGTTACATGTAGAGACTAACAGTTACAGATAGAGACTAGCAGTTACAGATAGAGACTAGCAGTTACAGGTAGAGACTAGCAGTTACAGGTAGAGACTAGCAGTTACAGATAGATACTAGTAGTTACAGGTAGAGACTAGCAGTTACAGATAGAGACTAGCAGTTACAGATAGATACTAGTAGTTACAGGTAGAGACGAGCAGTCACAGATAGAGACTAGCAGTTACAGGTAGAGACTAGCAGTTACAGGAAGAGACTAGCAGTTACAGGTAGAGACTGGCAGTTATAGGTAGTGACTAGCAGTTACAGGTAGAGACTAGCAGTTACAGGTAGAGACTAGCAGTTACAGATAGATACTAGCAGTTACAGGTAGAGACAAGCAGTTACAGGTAGAGACTAGCAGTTACAGGTAGAGACTAGCAGTTACAGGCAGAGACTAGCAGTTACAGGTAGAGACTAGCTGTTACAGGTAGAGACTAGCAATTACAGGAGCAATTACAGGTAGACTAGCAATTACAGGTAGAGACTAGCAGTTACAGGTAGAGACAAGCAGTTACAGGTAGAGACTAGCAATTACAGGTAGACTAGCAATTACAGGTAGAGACAAGCAGTTACAGGTGGAGACTAGAAGTTACAGGTAGAGACTAGCAGTAACAGATAGGGACTAGCAATTACATGTGGACTAGCAATTACAGGTAGAGACTAGCAGTTACACGTAGAGACTAGCAGTTACAGGTATAGAGACTAGCAGTTACAGGTAGAGACTAGCAGTTACATGTAGAGACTAGCAGTTACAGGCATAGAGGCCAGCAGTTACAGGTAGAGACAAGCACTTACAGTTGGAGACTAGCAATTATAGGTAGAGACTAGAAATAACAGGTTGACTAGCAATTACAGGTAGAGACTAGCAGTTATAGGTAGAGACTAGCAGTTACAGGAGGTAGATACTAGCAGTTACAGGTAGAGACTAGCAGTTACAGGTATAGAGACAAGCAGTTACAGGTAGAGACTAGCACTTACAGGTAGAGACTAGCAATTACAGTTAGACTAGCAATTACAGGTAGAGACTAGCATTTACAGGTAGAGAAAGCAGTTACAGGTAGAGACTAGAAGTTACAGGTAGAGACTAGCAGTTACCTCTTTTGTTTGGAGATCTGCAGAAAGTCTTCAGAGAATTCAATTATTCAACTACAATGAAAAAATTTAATATGATTAAGATCTATAAGTGATCTCTAAACTTAATACAAATAATATTGCTTTTCAATGGTGTGATTAAAGGGACTTGTTCATTGTTTAGCAAAATGACGTTTTTGAGTTCTGTACATAATTGCCGTTCTATTCTTGTTGGTCCACATTTTGAAAATAAATTTAACTGACATTTTATGAGGTTCAAGAGCTTATTGTAACACAACTTGATTACATTGGGTAAGGGTATGTAGTCTTAAATTGATGGTACATCTTCGGCCGACTTCAAGTCTACCCCCTGATCACTGGGTTACAAGTTGTCTGTTTACACTTTATATTAACAATTTAAGAACATGTTCTTATAAACAAGGGGTTGCAAACATTAATACAAATAATAGATGATACTGATATAATTTAATTATGTGATAATGAAATTCGTCATTTCATATGTAAAATTAATGTTCTATACTCCATTATGCAAATAGTTTGAAGAAATCCAAAAGCAACAGCAACTACAACTTGCTGCACAGTCTACAGCCTCTATGATGCAAGACAACCAGTCTAATTCTCTCCAAGGTGGTACCCAGCTGAACCACTTGCAGCTTCTGCAGTTGGTTGGTGCACACGGGGGCCTGGAACTAGGGCAGTTAGAAATGCTTAAGGTACCATAATCATGAGAGAAGGCTGAAGATGCCATCATTTTAATATCATAAATAATTGCCTGTTATCTCTAGCTAATCTCTTCCAGGGAGTTAATTATCCTGAAAACTTTAAGCGCTGAGAATCATCCACCTCTAATAAAGAAAACCAAGTCAGGTTAAACATAGTACAATGTAACCTAACCGGAAAACAAGAACAACAACTCATCTTTCCTTTCCGGATAACCATGAGTGCATGCCTATTTTGGCTCAGGACTTTTTCGTCTTTTAATCGTGTTTATTGTCGGAGTTTGAGGGATAAATTTAATTTATCTTTTCTGTATATTATTCGGTTTACTTTTTTATACTTTTTATTGCAGTTTTTTGTTATAATTCTGCTTTTGCTGGGTATCTTTGTTTATAGTGCTCATGTACATTAGCACGTGCACCAGGAGGTTTTTGTTCCATTTCCTTCTATAGGTAATCCACGAGGACTTCGTGCCTTTTTCCTCAATAAATAATTGAGGGCAATTGTACAGCGTTTGTTTATTTACATTGTGGTTTAAATTTAACAATTGTCTTTGTCTGTTGTATGCTCTTTCTGTTTCTTTTGTTTTCAGAAATGAACTTATAAAAGAGAGGTTCGTGAGGTCACATCAAGGCAAGGTGGGATTCTCACGAATCTTGCCTGACATGTACCGGTTGTACTTTACTTAAAAAAATGTGCGATGTGTGAATTATGGTCTTACGACATATGGACAAAATCTGGTCGCCGTCGGACGTCGATCAGCCGAAAACGCCACGAACCTCTAACGGACATTGATGATCTGGTGACTTCACTGGTCACGGATGACCAGCTGACATTTCAGTCACCGGATACTGGGCACAACTGTGGTGTTGTCTGTGGGTCATCATCTGACCGTATGACTCCCACCATACATACCGGCGACATTGATCGTGGACCTACAGATTGATCAATGTATGACCAAATGGCAGCCGCCATTCTACGGTCTTTGGCGGGTGACGTAACCGGTCATGATATGACCAGCCAGTCACCGGTCCGGTCATGATATGACCGGACGGTCACCGGTTTGGTCCGGTCATGATATGACTGGCCGGTCACAGGTCCGGTCCGGTCATGATATGACCGGCCGGTCACCGGTCCGGTCACTGGTCCGATAACGGTGACCGGTCCGGTCACCTTCACCGGTCCAGTCCGGTCCGGTCACCGGTCAACAGTCAGAAGAAGGCATCGATCTTCATAATCGGATTACTCTTCCTCCAACTCGTCATCCACGAATGAATCTTTTTCATCAAGGAGTAGATATCGGACACGCTCATCTTCGTCGAGTGATTCTCATCACCGCTACGCGCATAAGCGATCACGTCGTCGTTCACGGAGACGCTATTCCAGAAGATCCCGATCTCATCGCAGCCGATCTACATCTCGACATTGCAGCTGATCCAGATCGCGACATCGCAGAAAACGAGCACGTCGACAAACCTCACGTAGACATCGCACCTACCATTCGGATAGTCGATCACCGTCTTATTCCTTTATGGAATCACATGTTTCCTCACCACATGTGTCGGCTCCCATGTTAACAGCCACACATGTTGGAACTTCAGGAGCGCAGCTAAAAACTACTGCTACATTATCAGCACCACGGGTGTCTTCGACCGTATCTAGTCGTGTACTCCCTAATGCTACCCATTCGAATCCTAATGTTCTATGGGTACAGAATGCGTTTGGTCATTTTGTACCGGTCAATGCTGATAAGCATTATCAAATTGCTGACGTCGTGGATGATCATTCATCTTTACCAGACAATCTGGCACAAGATAGTTTCATTCCTGTTCCTGCTGTTTCTCTACACACCTCTGTTCCTGTAGAGAGTGAAGCTGAATCGGATGCGGACATTGATACGGATAAATTTTTGGCTTCCAGTAATTAAATTTACGAGCTGATATTCCAGACTCTGGGTGAAGAGTTGTGTCCACGACCATTGGAGACTTCTTCTAATTCAACGATCTCGATCACTGAACAACTCGTTCGTACGTTTGATCCCACCATGGTTACTAAGGCCTTTCCCGCTTGGATACACGCCTTCCGATTGGTACTATTGTCTTATCTGTTTTTCAATCGTTGGAATCAGTGAATAAAACAATTCCTAAACAAGGAGATATGTGGAAAGTACCTAAGGATTTTGCGGAGTAACTACAAACCACCAGTACCCGATCCGACTGTTTAGATTGTTCTTAATTACCATCGCAGGATCCAGACATCAATAAGCTGTTGCTTACGATGCCTAGTTCATCTACTTCAGTGTCTGTCCCTTTTTCCATGATAGAACATTGGGATAGTAGAGAGCAAAGATCGTTAGGTCTATCCAACCAGGAAGACTTAATGCTAGCAACCTTGTTACACTTGGTTTGTGATTGGTCTGATTCTGTTCCGGAAGGATTTATTGATCCACCTATCACGAACAGCATTATCCCTTTCACATAATGCTGCTTCTTCAATGTCTGAGATGTTAAGGATTCGTAGAGATCTTATCCTTTCATCTTTACCTAAAGATTTTCTCTTAGAACCAGGTATGAACTCGCTCAGAACGGCTCCTCTCACATCAGGTTTCCTTTTTGGTGGAAGTATACAAGAAGCAATCACAGCTGACAAGGATGACCAACTTCATGCTTCTTTAGCTAGAAACAATTCTGGACAATGCCAACGAGCCTTTAAGCAGCCCTCTTCTAGGCCACCAGCAGTTCCAGCACCCAAGAAGGCTAAGAGAAACAATCTTTTCTCTAAAAGACCTGCTGTTAATCCACAATCGGGTTCTAACAGGCCTTCTTCCTATAACAGACCTTCTTTTTCTAAGAATTTTTCTGGTAGATTCTGGGAAAAAGAACAAACCCAAGCCGAATCAGAGGAATTTCAAACCTTCTGCTGGCAAGGGCGTACCGCCTCCTTATCAGCCCTAGGCCCCTACCCTTTCTACCTCCACAACCTCCGATGCCGGAAATACCAGTCGGGGCCAGACTTTTCCACTTTTCAAACTGATGGCTTCAAATTACTTCAGACGCATGGGTTCATTCTCTGGTTACAAAAGGCCTGACTTTTCAATTCGAAAAAAGGCCTTCACTTTCTCGCGTTCCGATAGAACTGGTATCTCAGCATCCACATATTCCACAGTCCATTCTCGGGCTTTGGAAAAAACAGACGGTAGAAAGGATTCAAGATCCTTATTCTCCAGGATTCTACAGTCGTATTTTTCTTGTTCAAAAGAAAAATGGTTCCTGGAGACCAGTAATAGATTTAAAAGTGTTAAACATGTACCTTCTCAAACCAACTTTCAAAATGGAGACTCCTTCCTTCATACGGAACTCCATCAAACCCCTGCACTCAGGGGTGTCTTTGGATCTGGAAGATGCTTAGTTCCAAGATGCGTCAACTGGGTTTTGTCCCAATCTCATATAACAGCTCAAGAATTCCTATCTCTCAACGGTATCCTGAGCCCAGTAGCAGACTTTGTGCAGTTGGGACATCTATTCCTACGTCCTCTTCAGCATTATCTCTCAGCTTGTTGGAAATGGTCTCCCAGCAATCTGTTAAAACAGATTCCAATCCATCCTTCCCTAGTGTTTCATCTTAAGTGGTGGCTAGACGAGGAGACTCTCTGAGCAGGAGTACCACTTCTTCCTCAGCAACCGTCATTACATCTAATCACGGATGCGAGGAAGGAAGGATGGGGTGCTCACCTGGAACCTCTCAGTCTTATAGTTTCAGGGTTGTGGTCTCATCAGGAATCTCACCTTCATATCAACAATCTAGAAATGCGAGCAGTATTTCTAGTTGTATCTCATTTCCAATCACATCTTAGAGACTCTTGTGTGATGGTGTCAACAGACAACTCATCGGTGGTGGCTTACATCCAGGCACAGGGGGGAATTACTTGTTTTTTGCAAAACACTCAACATTTTTATTCTGACCAAATACATGCCAGGTCGCCTCAACGCCCTGGCGGATGGGTTGTCTCGCAAACACCAGATACTTCCATCGGAATGGACACTTCATCAAGAAGTGACCAACCAGATCTTTTTCAAGTTCGGTTATCACCTGGTCGATCTATTTGCGACCAGACACAACTACAGACTACCTCTGTATGTGAGGCCAGTTTACGATCCAGCAGCATGGGCAATAGACGCGCTTTTGTTCGCTTGGGACCAACTGGCAGCTTACACCTATCCCCCACCCATTCTAATTCCCCAAATATTGGCGAAAATCAGGGTGAGCTCATGCCGGATACTCCTGATTGCCCCTTGGTTGCCCAGGAGATCTTGGTTCAACGATCTTCTCAGTCTCCTGTACGATTATCCCAGGAAACTTCCTCACAGGTCAGATCTTCTATCTCAAAGCGGCAGACTACATGCGGATCCAGTAATGTTCCACTTACACGTCTGGCTGTTATCAGGCAATCTCTGCAGAAGAAACGTTTTTCTGTCAGGGCTTCAACCCTCGTTGCTTCTGCAAGGAGAAAGTCCACCAGAGCAGTCTATGATGCTCGCTGGAAACTCTTCTCTAATTGGTGTATTCGAGGGAAAATTGATCTCCTCAATCCCTCTGCTAGACGGATAGCGGATTTTCTCATCTATCTTTTTGATGATAAGAAACTTTCTCTTAGCTCTATCAAAGGATACAGATCTATGATTTCGCATACATTGGCTTTTACTAAGTCATCACAAATCTGTGCTGATCCAGCGATTTCGGAACTGATTAGAGCTATGGAACTTAAACGTCCTGTATCTGGAACACTGGCTCCTAAATGGGATTTAGCTTGTGTACTTGGTTCGCTTACAAAGGCTCCCTATGAACCTCTTGATCAGGCTTCTTTACAGTTCCTAACCTGGAAGACCGTTTTTCTTCTTACTATGGCTTCATCCAAACGGAGAAGTGAAATTCATGCTCTTTCTATAGAAGATAACCATCTTCGTTTTGATGCTGTCGATGGATCTGTTACATTATTATGTCAGCCAGGATTTCTTGTTAAAAATCAACTTCCCTCTATGGATTCCAAACCCTTCAAAGTTCCAAGTCTTTCTAGAACTTGTGGACATGAAGATGATGATAGACTCCTTTGCCCGGTAAGGGCTTTGAAGTTCTACCTTAAGAGAGTAAAGTTTGGTCGAGGTTCTTGTAAAAGACTTTTCATTCCATTAAAGGGGGGGGGGGGGAGCGATGTGTCTGCGGCTTTTATTTCCTGTTGGATATCCTTGACAATTAAGAAAGCTTATTCTTCTCTTTCATCCAGTGATTTATTCCAGTTTAAGATAAGACCGCATGAATTAAGAGCTCTTTCGGCTCCGTGGGCTTATATTAATTATACCCCACTGTCTGAAGTGCTTCAAGCTGCTTTCTGGAGGAATCCTACCACCTTCTCCTCTTTTTATCTTCGTTCTCTTAAGTGCCAACAAGACAATTTGTATATGTTGGGTCCTCTTGTTGTGGCTCAAACTGTAATTTCTCCTATGGCGTAAGTACTCTAGGCCATCCGAGAATTAAGTACGTACAATATGGTACAAACGAAGATAATCTGAGGACATGATCTACTATCTCTGGCTGAAAACCCTAAATATGGGTTCTGCTGTGATGGGAAAAAATATGCGAACCTTCCCGCCGCAGCTGCAAAATCAGCTAGAGATAACAGGTAATTATTTATGATATTAAAACAAATTTTTAAAGTAAAATTCATTTAAGTTATTAAATACTTACCTGTTATCGGTAAGTCCCACCTCCCACTCCACTCATAGACATTTTATGTTTTTGTAAAGGAAAGATGAGTTGTTGTTCTTGTTTTCCGGTTAGGTTACATTGTACTATGTTTAACCTGACTTGGTTTTCTTTATTAGTGGTGGATGATTCCCAGCGCTTAAAGTTTTCCGGATAATTAACTCCCTGGAAAGGGATTAGCTAGAGATAACAGGTAAGTATTTAATAATTAAAATAAATTTTACTTTAAAAATTTGTTTTAAGTATAGGCGGAAGATACCACATAATTATATAATAAGACATGTTAAGTCCTCTTGTACTAATATGGGACAGAATGTGAGGTACATGTATTTCCTATTTGAGAGAACAGTCCTTTTAACCATAAATCCATGTAGATGAAAATTGCCATCTTTTATTTGATTTTGCTGATTGCACAGGCAGATCCAGGATGACACTGTACAACCGTGAATGAAGACGGGTTTTCCATGATACAGCTATTATAAACATTTATTATGAATATGTGGTGACAAGCATTATTGGTTGTAATGTCTTTGTAACTCAATATACCTTACTTTTCCTTACATAGCATCAGCAATTTTGTCATATTTATTATTAAAAGGTGAATTGAAATTTACAAATACGTAAGTTTCTGTCACAGATTTGTGTGGGTTATGGTCAGACAATTATTTCCTTAGTTCGCATCTGTAGATGTAGGGGGCATATACATATTGGTCTTTCCTTCCGTCCGTAGGTCTGTCCGTACAAAGTTTACCCAAAATGATTATTGAAGCCCAAACTGTTGGTTAACCCAAAATGAAGCGTTTCTTCTTACATTATTTACGCTTCCTACAAAGCTAAAAAAGTCAAATACTTGCATAGATGATGTCTTTGAACCACACATCCAAATCACATCCATCCCTCGGCCTCTCTTTGGCCTATACATTTACCTGTTTGACTTTGTCAAACAAACTTTGATACTGGTATGGATGCTATTTATGGGCACTCTTAAACACACATCACCTGACCTCATTTTGACTTGAAATTGACCCTCTTATGAACTTACCCAGATTGACCCATGAATCCATACTGACAAGGGTATCAATAGGGGCATATGTTCATTATTGAACACAGCATCTTGTGGGTTTTTAATGTTCAAGTTTTAACATTTCTTTTTAAAGTTTCTTTATGATTATGCTATGTGTGATTTTTATCAAGTTTTAATTATTTACAAGTTGATATTCAATTTACATACTTATCTGAGCACAAACATATTGACTACATGTACATTGTTTTGCCGTTTGAAATGTTGTGTGTCATCTTAGTTGCCAAGAAAGACATGAGAGTAAATAGTTTGAATTATATGGTCTTGATGTTATCATGTCTGTAATTTTAATAAAACAGGGATCCCTTAATATTACATTGTATACAAACCAGTTGCAAATTTTGTTATGATAATTTACTTAAATTCAGATAATTCAACAACTGCAAGAGCACCAATTTAAGCAGCAGCAGCAACAACAACAACAGCAGCAGCAGCTAGAGTCCCAGAGTCAGATAGAGCTGTTACAGCAGCAGTTGATGTATGAAGCCTCCACTCAGGAACAGGCACTGGGCGGCCATGACATGCAGTTTGTGGGGTCCCCAATATCACAGCAGGTGTCACACCTGACAAGTTCCCCGCAGTACCCCAGTCATCCCCACAGTGTGCCCCAGTCCCCGTTGCTACAGCGACAGGGCTCAGTGGAGTCCCTTCGGAGTCCCCCTGGGGCCCAGGATTACAATAAAGGGGCCCACCAACAGGGGCTGGCTGAGCAGGAATCCATAGGGCTGAGTTCAAGGTTTGCAGATCAGGGAGTGCACGATTATGGGCAAGTGCATGTGGGCAGTAATGGAGGCAGCTTGTTACAGTTACAAGGGCAAATGCAGTCACAGAATGTAGGGATGAGCAATCTCCATGGTGACTTGACATTTCAGAGCCAGCATCTAGCTAATGTGCATAATAGTAGTAATAATACAAACATTGTACATAGGTCTGATATGGACTTGGAAGCATCTTTACACCAGGATTTGTTTAATCAGAATCTGCACTTTTCTCAAGATCAAAGTGGTTTTCAGTCTCCGTATACTGGTGGTTATAGAGTGAGTGACGAACTTGTTTCAAACCCTGGCCCTGGTGGCCATATAGACAACAGTGATAGTGAAATAGTGTCGCAAATCATAACAAGTTTAGAGAATTTAGGTGAGGTGCCTCCTGGATCAATGCATCAAGTAAACAAATCCCATTCACACCATCTCCCCCAGCTATCAAATCAAGTGTTTGCTTCGGAAAATGACAATTTGTTTCAGGCACATCCTGTTAGTGAAAACTGTTTAGGTGTCTCTTCAGATGAATTTGCTCATCATAATGCAGCTGTAAGTGTGCAGACTTTGTCTACAAACTATAACATGGCATTTGGGGCCCCAACTTCAGTTTCGGAGCCCCGTGTCAGTGTAAAACAAGAATTACTGAAACATTTAGCGACAAAGCCTTCATCCCCTAGGGCAGCTCAAAGTTTACAATTCTCATTCCAAAATAATAGTAATGGCTCTAATGTTAGCAATTCCAATATTAACTACATGCAGAGGCAGCGACATCACAGTGCTAAGGCAGAACTAAACCCCATACCTGTGTTGGCCAAGAGTCCCAATAGTGAACTGAAGCGGAGACTTTCTTCAGGGCCAGAAGATGTGCGTGCTCATGTTCTGTTCTCACCTACAAGTGCCCCTGATTTGCAGAAACGTGAATCTGCATACTTACGTCCCCCACTTACAAGATCTGATGAAGGTTCTAGGCCAAGACTGCGTAGCAAGTCTGGCGACGATTTCAGGTTACACAAACATGATGACCCGTTCTTTGTTAAACCAAGGAATCGTGTGGACGATTATGCTCAAAGGCCCCGCAGTAAAACTAACGAACATTTGTCAGATTGGAGCAATATGGACTTCTTGTCTAGATCTGATGGGGCCGGCGTTTTCCGAAATCCAAGTGCAATGGCGCCTGGCTCATCTAAAATCAGGCGGAAAAAATCGTCCGGCCCCTCTTATTATACCTTCCCATACCAACCACTGCGGGTTTCAAAGTCGCTTACGATCTCCTAGAATACACTCTGATGGTGAGAATGGCACTAACACTATGACTGTGCCATACACTCCGCCCCCGATGTTGAGTCCTTTACGGCGTGGGTCTGGGCTGTTCTCGTCCATACATCATTCAGGGTTGACTCCACAGCCGCTGATGTCCTCTGGACCTCCATCTACTCCATTGAGACCATCGCTTCTTAGATCAGGTAAGGACCAAGCCTACTTAGGAAAGTCTTAGTTCATATATTAAAGAAATTGGTTTGGTGTTGGCGTGATAAATCAGTTGGTAATCAATGGACATGTAGACAAATACTGTTTTCCTATAAAAGAATATAGAAATGTACAGTCCATACAGTCCTGTGTACAGTGAAGTCATGTTGGACTGTTTTAGTTTTTGGTGTGATTATTTCATCACTGAAAAGGAAGACAATATTTTAATAAGTGCTTGTTCAAATGAAAATTTCTAAATTTAGTGAAACAAAGAATGTATTTAAAAGTTATTCTTGACTTAACAAAGTCAGCGCTTAAATATTTTACCTATGCGCAAACTCATTTTCATATGAAGGTTATACTTGTGTGAATGTTATAATCTCTGAATGTTGTTCTGATATTGTGACTCCTTGCAGCGAGTGTGCAGAAGTCAGAGGATTTGTTAGATGATACAGTCTCCTTTGAGGAGGAACAGCCACCGCCAGAGTCTGATACACATCCGTAAGAGATTGTTTACTGAATGATGATCTGTCAGATAATGTTAATTGAATAAATATCTGTTAGAAATGTTAACTAAATGAACGTCCATAAAAAATTTTAACTGAAAGAATGGCTGTAAGATAATTTAAATTGAATGAACATCTGAAAAATAATGTTAACAAAATGAGCATCTGAAAGATAATGTTAACTGAACTATTTTACATTTGACACGAATCTTTGAGATAATTTCAATGAAATGTTTGTGAACCAAAACTAAGGCAAGATAATTTAAATGGGTATGTTGCACTTGCTTGAAAGAGTGGTAATTGAATTGTTATATAATTGTTATGTATTAAACCATGCACATTTGTAAGATATACTTGTAAGACATACAATTTATGGTCATACTTTTAGGCATGTCAATATAGGGCCACAGTACCAGGCGGCATTGCCAGCCTTCAGAGGTAAGTTCTCCTTCATATTTACTAGGGATGGCAACACACAGCTAAATATATTTTTAAATACTGGCTTTCAATTTATTTAGTATTTGAGAATTCAATATATTCAATATATATGACTTTGTTATGAACAAAGCTTCTACAAACATTTTGATGAAAATGTGTAACAATATACTTGTTTATACCATATCATCTATTAACATTCATCAAATACACACATACAAAGGCCTTTCAAATAAAAAGATGGCAAGCAAACAGACGTACTTTATAAAAGAATTTAATTTATTGCTCTCAAGTCACTCTGCAGTTAACTCAAGTAACTCACAAAATTGCCGCCTTTTGATGTGCAGGTATAATAGATATGCATTTTTTTTATTTGTTCAAACTTTTGAAAATGATAGTGACGAAAAATCATGTTAAATTAAAGTAAATTATGCATTATGCGCTTTATTATAGACTGTGGTTTACACTTTCATCTAGGGGATTATAAGTTACAGCTAAGTGTTAAAACATAAACACAACATTAGGATGACAGTTTGATTTGACACCTATCCAGTGTTATTGAAATCCAGCATGGAGTGAAAGTAATTAAATACTAATAGTTGCAATTTATGTGTTAAATATGCTTAAAAAGAGAAATGAATTCAAATAAAAAATGAACACAAAATGTTGTATTATTTGAATATTGAATATTATTTGAATAATCCAATATTTGTTGCCATCTCTACTATTTACTGATGTAGTTCTTATTGCTGTGTACTGATTGAGTGGCTATACTCATTTCACTTATAGATAGTGAGAGATAAATGAACATGATTGAGAGATATACATTGGACAAATGCTGGAGTTTCCTGGTTTATATAGGAAGGATATGTGGATTCAGTTTAATGATGTAAATGGTTATAAATATATATACTTTAAGTTGGTTGACAGGTTAATACATGTTCATTGACTTAACCGGTGCATATGGTGATTGAGCCTGTTATTTTACTGGTTAATGTAGGGATTTAACCAAGAAAAATGCGGAGACAATTGTAAAATCTTGGGAACTTAATAAATTGATTTATTTGTAAGTTTATGTAACAATTGAAATGGTTAACCCATTACCACTTAGATAGTATTTTGACGCATTTGTAGTCCCTTAGAAAGTTGTATTTAATTAAACACCTTTATTACTTCTATTCAAGTTTTAAAGGCTTCATTTCCGCCCCTTAGATACTGATGAGCAGCAAACAGCATAAAACCTGAACAAACTGGGAATTACTTGCAGGCTGTTCTAGTGTTATGGTGTTTGCACAAAAGTCATTGCCATTTTCACTTTGATTCTAAATGGGAAATGATTCATATGAGTAGCAGTAAGAAACAAAAAGCAGATGCTTGGGGTTGTGACATTTAATTTGCTAATATATTATATAGAGAATTGCGTCTTTCACAGGTCATGATTGATCATGCATTTATCTGCAAAGTATTATGAAGTTTGATCTATATTTCATCTTTGTTCTTCATTGACTGTTTTTAAATGTCATAAATAATACATTTATATATTTTATAGCTGGCAAGAAGCTTGCGTTGAACGACATTAGCAGGGCAGATCTGGTGTTTGATCCGGTCTGTGTCAAGGATGTAACGGAGTTAGAATGTGAGTATGCAGCTGATAAACAAACAACCTTCTCCTCAATGGGATGCCTGCACTTGAGATAATAAACACATCACTTCACTTTATGTATCTGGCATACGATAAAATTGTCTTTCTTTACATTTGAGTTCTTGCACATATTACCCCAAAATTTGTTGACATTCATAATTCATCAATCCCTGTACTTGACATTCATCATCATGCAATAATTCATCAATCCCTGTACTTGACATTCATCATCATGCCAATAATTCATCAATCCCTGTACTTGACATTCATCATTATGCCAATAATTCATCAATCCCTGTACTTGACATTCATCATCATGCCAATAATTAATCAATCCTTGTACATGACATGCATCATCATGCCAATAATTCATCAATCCCTGTACTTGACATGCATCATCATGCCAATAATTCATCAATCCCTGTACTTGACATTCATCATCATGCCAATAATTCATCAATCCCCGTACTTGACATGCATCATCATGCCAATAATTCATCAATCCCCATACTTGACATTCATCTTCATGCCAATTATTCATCAATCCCCGTACTTGACATTCATCATTATGCCAATAATTCATCAATCCCTGAACTTGACATGCATCATCATGCCAGTTATTCATCAATCCTCGTACTTGACATTCATCATCATGCCAATAAGTCATCAATCCCCATACTTGAAATGCATCATCATGCCAGTAATTCATCAATCCCTGTACTTGACATTCATAATCATGCCAATAATTCATCAATCCCTGTACTTGACATTCATCATCATGCCAACAATTCATCAATCCCTGTACTTGACATTCATCATCATACTAATAATTCATCAATCCCCGTACTTGACATGCATCATCATGCCAGTAATTCATCAATCCCTGTACTCGGCATTCATCATCATGCCAATAATTCATCATTCCCTGTACTTGACAATTATCATCATACCAATAATTCATCAATCCCTGTACTTGACATTCATCATCATGCCAATAATTCATAAATCCCTGTACTTGACATTCATCATTATGCCAATAATTCATCAATCCCCGTACTTGACATGCATCATCATGCCAATAATTCATCAATCCCCATACTTGACATTCATCTTCATGCCAATTATTCATTAATCCCCGTACTTGACATTCATCATTATGCCAATAATTCATCAATCCCTGAACTTGACATGCATCATCATGCCAGTTATTCATCAATCCTCGTACTTGACATTCATCATCATGCCAATAAGTCATCAATCCCCATACTTGAAATGCATCATCATGCCAGTAATTCATCAATCCCTGTACTTGACATTCATAATCATGCCAATAATTCATCAATCCCTGTACTTGACATTCATCATCATGCCAACAATTCATCAATCCCTGTACTTGACATTCATCATCATACTAATAATTCATCAATCCCCGTACTTGACATGCATCATCATGCCAATAATTCATCAATTCCTGTACTTGACATTCATCATCATGCCAATAATTCATCAATTCATGTACTTGACATTCATCATCATGCCAATAATTCATCAATCCCTGTACTTGACATTCATCATCATGCAATAATTCATCAATGCCCGTACTTGACATTCATCATCATGCCAATAATTCATCAATCCCTGTACTTGACATTTATCATCATGCCAATAATTCATCAATCCCTGTACTTGACATGCAGCATCATTGGTTGCTGCGGCTTTTCTTGCAATAAAATGTGTACACAATGCCTTTCCAATATACCTGCGCAATAAGCATTCGTAAGATAAAGAAGGCTCATAAACTGACATATAACCGCCAATACATGTAGGTGCCAGATGGGGTAAGTGCTTATGGGCTTGCAAATTAAACACACAAAAGTAGTATCCTAAATATCATCTTCTGAATATCCTGTTCTTGAATTCTTGAATTGTAATAACTGTTCAAACTTTGAATGCAGTTTTTTTAACAAGCTGTATCATTTGTTGCTGTCACTGCAGTTAATCTGTGACGAGCTCTAAGATTTGTCTCTTGTAGTGCACCTGTTCTGTAAAAAGCTCTGTAATTGGTTGCTTTCAGTGCGGTCATACCAGAATCTGGCCTGGAGCTCTGTACTGAGCGGAAATGGCTTCAATGTGGAGTACGCCCTCCATGTGTTGTATATTGCTGGAGGAAGTATAGAGGTACAAAAGATGTAGGGTGTGTCGATCTCATTTTCAGCAGGAATTTGTGTACTTTACATCATAATGTATAATATCACAAAAGTGTCACTGATTTTCATAGTTGAATTGTCAAATGAATAAGTTGAGCTTTGCACTATTGTCATATACGAAATGAAATATTGAGACAATACAAAGTACAGCCAGTTTTGCTCTTGAAATGTGATGTATTTGATATATGAATTAAACATGTATATACTATTTGCTCAGCATTTTTTCATATATTTTAAACAATGTATTGCATCCATTTTCAGAAAGCCATGCTGATGCTGATGTCAGGTCCATGTAAACTACCAAAGAATCATCCACTCATGTCATATTCCTATCAAGGTAACCTCTAGTGTTTTACACTGAACTGAATTACTCAAGGTTTTTCAGTGTGATCATTAATTGTTGCAGGGGTGTGATTTCTATTCCCTTCTGCTGATTTTTTCCCTTTTAATGTGAAACTAATTTTACAAATTGTTGTTAACTTTGATGGATTTGCATAGAACTGAAGGGTTAAGTTTAACACTGTTAGGTTGGTTAGGGCATTTTCATCTCCAGAGGTGATTCTTAATTCACACCCTGGTGTTGTCAAGTATTACTCATGCATATCCGAAAGTTATTTGTTTAGACTCGGGTTCCAAACAGATCATGCATATTCTGATGATACTAGTATGGAGTCATATATTTGTAGTTTGGTTGACAAAATATAATGCACATTCTGATGTTATTTTACTAAGCCCTATATTTGTAGTCAGTACAATTTCAGATTTTATTTGTTCAGAGTGATATTTGTAGTCCATTAATATTCTAATAATATTGTACAAAGTTCGATATTCTGACTCTATGAATGTTATGATGTTATTTATACAGAGTCTTATATTTGTTCTCCATGCATTCTGATGATCCAGTATTTTGACTCCAAGCGTATTCTAATGTAATTTGCAAAGAGTTCTGTATTTGGAGTTAAGTTATTACAAGTCTATGCATCTTCTATTGTAATTTTGTACAGAGTCCGATATATGGAGTCCAGACGAGATAGAGCGGTACACTCAAGCCATTTTAAAGGTGGACAAGGACTTCTTCCAAGTGGCTAGAGAGGTCAGTTTTATCGGAATTCTGTATTCTTCAGCATTTTCTTTCTCATTTAATAATATCTTTTTTGTTTCTATCATTCAGTCCAGAAAATGGTCAAGAAGTGTTTAGGTGTTTAATATTCATTAATATTGAAGGGGTTATGGCCCAAATGACCAAATCAGAGAATTTGACAAATTTTGTCCTTTTTAGCTCACCTGTCACGAAGTGACATGGTGAGCTTATGTAACCGTGTGATGTCCGGCGTCCGTATGTGCGTGCGTATGTGTGTGCATGTGTCCGTCAACAATTTGTTTGTGTAGACAGTAGAGGTCACAGTTTTCATCCAATCTTTATGAAATCTGGTCAGAATGTTTATCTTGATGAAATCTGGGTTTGGATTGTATTTGGATCATCTGGGGTCAAAAACTAGGTCACTAGGTCACATAATAGGTCAATAATAGAAAAACCTTGTGTAGACAATAGAGGTCGCAGTTTTCATCCAATCTTTATGAAATTTGGTCAGAATGTTTATCTTGATGAAATGTGGGTTGGGATTGTATTTGAGTCATCTGGGGTCAAAAACTAGGTCAAATAATAGAAAAACCTTGTTTAGACAGTAGAGGTCACAGTTTTCATCCAATCTTTATGAAATTTGGTCAGAATAATAATCTTGATGAAATCAGAATGTTTATCTTGATGAAATCTGGGTTGGGATTGTATTTGGGTCATCTGAGGTAAAAAACTAAGTCACTAGGTCAAATAATGGGAAAACCGTCAACAATGTGTTTATGTAGACAGTAAAGGTCACAGTTTTCATCCAATCTTTATGAAATTTGGTCAGTATGTTTATCTTGATGAAATCTGGGTTGGGATTGTATTTGGGTCATCTGGGGTCAAAAACTAGGTCACTAGGTCAAAAACTAGGTCACTAAATCAAAAACTAGGTAACTAGGTCAAATAATAGAAAAACCTTGTATAGACAACAGAGGTCACAGTTTTCATCCAATCTTTATGAAATTTGTTCAGAATGTTTATCTTGATGAAATCTGGGTTGGATTGTATTTGGGTAATCTGGGGTCAAAAACTAGGTCACTAGGTCAAATAATAGAAAAACCTTGTGTAGACAATAGAGGTCACAGTTTTCATCTAATCTTTATGAAATTTGGTCAGAATGTTTATCTTGATGAAATCTGGGTTGGGATTGTATTTGGTTAGTCAGGTGAGCGATTCAGGGCCATCATGGCCTCTTGTTTAAAATTTATGTCAGCTACAGTTACAGAGTTTTCGACAAATTGGTCCATGTATTATTACTCAATTGCTATGTTCAATTTAGTCTGTGTTTTTAATACAACTTCCGGGTGCAACTGCTCCAAATCTATATGTTTAAACAGATATTAAATTAAGATACATACATGTTAAGGATCTTTATGAACATATCTTTCTTCAACTTTTACATTTGACTTAATTATGCTTTGTTTTCTACTTAAAATAGTGTGGATAAGGTTTACATGCGAGAAAAGAATCAGGTTTGCATGCAGTGCATATTTCTGTAACTACTACAGATATTGAATTGAAACTTTACACTGGTCTCTGGATCAACATGCAAGGTTACTGGAGAAACCCATTAACTCTGACCCGCATTTAGCAGAATTATGCCCCTTATTGTACTTTTTAGCTCACCTGAGCACAATGTGCTCATGATGAGCTTTTGTGATCGCCTTTTGTCCGTTGTGTGCCGTCAACATTTGCCTTGTTTACACTACAGAGGCCACATTTATTGTCCAATCTTCATGAAATTTGGTCAGAAGATTGGTCTCAATGATATCTTGGATGAATTCGAAAATGGTTACGCTTGCTTGAAAAACATGGCTGCCAAGGGGCGGGGAATTTTTCCTTATATGGCTATATATGGCTATTGTAAAACCTTGTTAACACTCTAGAGGCCACATTTATTGTCCAATCTTCATGAAACTTGGTAAGAAGATTCATCCCAATAATATGTTGGACGAGTTCGAAAATGATGCCAGTTGGTTGAAAAACATGGCCGCCAGGGGGCGGGGGATTTTTCCTTATATGGCTATAGTAAAACCTTGTTAACAATCTAGAGGCCACATTTATTGTCCAATCTTCATGAAACTTGGTTATAAGATTCAACCCAATAATATCTTGGACAGTTTCGAAAATGATGCCAGTTGGTTGAAAAACATGGCCGCCAGGGGGCGGGGCATTTTTCCTTATATGGCTTTAGTAAAACCTTGACCTTGTTAACACTCTAGAGGCCACATTTATTTTCCAATCATCATGAAACTTTTTCTGAAGATTTATCCCAATGATATCTTGGACAAGTTCGAAAATGGTTCTGGTTGCTTAAAAAACATGGCCACCAGGGGGCGGGGCATTTTTCTTTATATGGCTATATATGGCTATAGTATAATCTTGTTAACACTCTACAGGCCACATTTATTGTCCAATCTTAATGAAACTTGGTCAGAAGATTCATCCCAATGATATCTTGGATGAGTTCGAAAATGGTTTCGGTTGCTGAAAAAACATGGCCACAAGGGGTGGGGCATTTTTCCTTATATGGCTTTATATGGCTTTAGTAAAACATTGTTAACACTCTAGAGGCCACATTTATTGTCCAATCTTCATGAAAGTTGGTCAGAAGATTGGTCTCAATGATATCTTGGATGAGTTCGAAAATGGTTATGTTTGCTTAAAAAAAATGGCTGCCAAGGGGCGGGGCATTTTTCCTTATATGGCTATATATGGCTATAGTAAAATCTTGTTAATACTCTAGAGGCCACATTTATTGTCCAAACTTCATGAAACTTGGTCAGAAGATTCATCCCAATGATATCTTGGATGAGTTCGGTTGGTGGAAAAACATGGCCGCCAAGGGGGCGTGGCATTTTTCCTTATATAGCTATAGTAAAACCTCGTTAACACTCTAGAAGCCATATTTATTGTCCGATCATCATGAAACCTGGTCAGAAGATTTGTCCCAATGATATCTTGGACAAGATCGAAAATGGTTCCAGTTGCTTGAAAAACATGGCTACCAGGGGGCGGGGAATTTTTCCTTATATGGCTTCATGAATCTTCATGAAACTTTGTCAGAATATTTGTTTAGATGATATCGTGGATGTGTATGAAAATGGTTCTGGTCTGTTGAAAAACGTGGCTGCCAGGGTGTTCACTAGTCATAACGAGGTAAGAACATTTGTTCTAATGACATCTTGGACTGCAAAGAACAGGTCAGTTCCTTTGAATCTCAGGTGAGTGACTTTGGGCCTTTCAGGCCCTCTTGTTGTTATTGGAAGCTTAGATAAATGTGTGTGACCAACAACTCATGTCTCCTGCTGACTTGCAGATCAAGCAGGGGCTGTATTTGGGGCAAGTTGGGGCAAGATCATTTTTGCTTAAACTGAGAACAATTTTTTGCTTTACTACTGAGAAATGATGTTTATTTAAAAAATGTACTAAAATTGTTTGTGTGAGTAGGTTATAGGATGATCTAGTTAGGGATTGAATCTGAGGCAAGTGGGGTTAAAGTCACTGTCACTTAAAATAGAAAGAGGGATTTGGCTCAATAATTTTATGGAGGTATTGTGCTTTAAGTATTGTAGGTAGCTTTCATGTAAACCTAGTGTGGGGTTTCATTTGGGGCCAGTGGGGTCAAAGTCATTGTTTTGTTATACATGTACTTTGACTTTGAGGAGGTGTTGTGCAGGAACTTTGTGCGTAGGTAGCTGAAATGCAGACCCTGCGTTCAAAACAAATTGAAACACCTTAATAAATTATTAATAAGTTGAAAATGTAGTTTCTTGGCATGGTCAGATTTCTTGTTTTAATTTATTTTTATGCCCCCGGATCGAAAGATCGGGGGTATATTGTTTTTGGCCTGTCTGTCATTCTGTCCCAAAACTTTAACCTTGGTTAAACTTTAACTTTAACTTAAAACTTTTGCAATATTGAAGATAGCAACTTGATATTTGGCATGCATGTGTATCACATGTAGCTGCATATTTTGAGTGGTGAAAGGTCAAGGTCATCCTTCAAGGTCAAATATATGGTTTCAAAGCGGCGCAATAGGAGGCATTGTGTTTCTGACAAACACATCTCTTGTTGTTATGCCCCCGGATTGAAAGATCGGGGGTATATTGTTTTTGGCCTGTCTGTCATTGTATATGTGTGTGTCCCAAAACTTTAACCAAAACTTTAACCTTGGTCATAACTTTTGCAATATTGAAGATAGCAACTTGATATTTGGCATGCATGTGTATCTCATGGAGCTGCACATTTTGATTGGTGAAAGGTCAAGGTCAAGGTCATCCTTCAAGGTCAAAGGTCATAAAAACAAATTCAAAAACCTTAACCAAAACTTTAACCTTCTTCATAACTTTTGCAATATTGAACATAGCAACTTGATATTTGGCATGCATGTGTATGTCATGGAGCTGCAAATTTTGAGTGGTGAAAGGTCAAGGTCATCCTTCAAGGTCAAAGGTAAAAAAAAAATCAAAGCGGCGCATAAGGGGGCATTGTGTTTCAGACAAACACATCTCTTGTTTTTGTTTTAAGTTTCCATATACTAGATGTGTCTTTTTCATCATTAGATCAGGTTACTGATAGAAAATGGTGATCATACTACATGCATCAAAGTGGAAGAATAGTCCGCCATAGTCTTTGTTGTGGAGTATAAGACAGCAAAATTAATCTAAGATTACATAAACACATTGAGAACCAGCCTTTTAAGAGTGTCCTAGATTAAACCAAAGCCTTAGGCTTATAAAAACACTCATTTTCTTGGGTAGGGCCACCTCTTGGGAGTCTTAGTAGAAGGCCTTGAGAACTTTCCCTGAGTGAGAATTGAACCAGTTATATCCTAGGGTTGACACCATATCCACTTGGTCAAGTTTCAATCATTTTGGTTGTATTGTTCAGGTGAAGACCAAGACAGTGCGCCAGTGCGTGCAGTTTTACTATCTGTGGAAGAAGGTGCTGGTGGATGATCACAAGAGACTGCGGGCCATGCGGCGCCGCCGGGAGCAGGACTACAACCTCCGCTCCACCCGTGCACAACCGGATGCCACCACCATCGGACCGCAGCAGGTGGGGGTGTGGGGCGTGTTGATAAAATTCTGAGATATTACCAGCTCTGTCAATTTTAATAGCTGGCCAATCAAAGCCTTGGATTTCAAATTGTGAGAAAATTATCGCCTTTTGTAGAGGCTTTAAATTTGTGTCAGAATTATTGAAATGTATGCCCATAGACCTCTCCCCTAATTTGATTAGATTTGTATAAATATATCGTGTTTTATTTCTAAAACTGAAGAGGTGGCCCAGAGCGAAAGAAACAACATACATGTATAACCGTCATGATCCAATATTCCTGTTTTTAAGGGAAATCATGAAATAACGGTTTTGTATAAAAATACAACACAATCCAAGTGTTAAAATTTGCAATTAAATACAGACCAACATGTTTTCAAATTTAATAAATGTGAATTCTAGATGACTTCCCAACTGCCTCTTGCTCTGCAGGTGGTCATCACGGGTACAGAGAAGGTGGAGGAGGCAGGGGTTGATGAGGATGAGGAGGAGGAGGTACAGCCTATGGAAGAGGAGGAGGAGGAGGATGTGGACTCCTTGTCAGAGGCCAGCACATCTGTGGGCACGTTTGACGATCATAATGTGAGTGTGTGTGTGTGAGGGGGGCATGTGGGGATCAATACATGACTTGTTCAATTGGTTTGAAGATGCAGTTTCATAAATGTATCTATGTTAGATAACAGTCAGTGGGGCACAGTGCGTAACATTACAGATGGTTTAATGGTACTGTGTCATGTATGTAAATAACCTGTACTTTGTGTAGGAGGGGGGGGGGGATGTCAATGCTGTACTTTGTCATTTGGAAAAAATATTGAACTGTATGTTAATAGATCATACAATTAGTAGGGCTTAAAACTGACTGTGTTTGGGTGGATACGGTACATATAAACGATATCAGATGACACTGAGTGGCAGGTTGTTATCATCATATGCTGTTAAGCAAAGACAGCTCCTTAATTCAACAGAAACGTGTTAACAATCCTAAAAGTTGTTAGTTTTCTGTTATGACGTAATCTCATTTTGACTGTATCATTTTCCCCGAATTGTTAAGTAAAAGATTAAGTTATCTCAGGGCATATTTCAAAATTAAATTCATCCACATTTTCCCAAGCTATTTATTTTCTCAAATAAAAATCCCTTAAAGACGAAAACAGTTTTAAAGCGTAGTAAACAATTGTAAATAAAGTGTTGTTCTTTTTGTAAAACCGTTTTTTTTTTGCTTTTAAAACATACTATGTGTATATTATCAATAATACGTGTCAACAGGTGGGTAAAAAGTTTGGTCATCAGGTCAATTTTTCAAAACCTAGTCACCAGTCTAGAATTCACATTTGTAACTTTTTTTATATACATTAATTTTCCTCAAAATATTTCTTTATTTTACTCTTACTAAAACATGTGCATTTTTGAAAGTTCTTGATAATTCTTCACTTTTATAGTCTGTCTAATATTCACAATTGGAAAATATTAAAACAAATTGTAAGGAATACTGAACTAAATATGTGTTAATAATTGTTGAATTGATTTTTAAATGGCATTTGATTTGATAATATCTTAAAAATAGTTTCATGATTTTAAACTATGATCTAGAATTTCCTTTATATTTAAAATGGTGTATCATAAAATACGCACACAATACTTGGCATTGGCTATTGGTTGAAAGTATAAAGAAATATCTCTATAATTGTGTGTTCCTGTCAAGCATGATGGTGTCTTTTTAATCAGGAGAAGGATTTGGAGACAGAAGAGCTAGTGGAGCTGCCTGTTCCCAGTCCTGCCAGGTCTATCTCACCTGTTGTCGTATTCTCCTGCTCCTTCCATGAATGTAGCTCGGTAAGTGGCATGTCTTTCTTATCTCTCTTACTCATGCTCCTTCCATAACTGTACCTATAAAATTCTTTTTATGTCAACCACTTTATTTCGCCTTTTATCTGGCTTTTGTTGTGTGTCGTCAGTTGTCAACATTAACCTTGTGGACACTCTAGAAGCAAGATTTATGGCCAAATCTCGATCAAACATGCCTAGAATAATTGTCCCAATGATATATCATCCTAGATTGAAAATTGTTCTGCTCCTTGGTAAAGCAAGGCACCCAGAGGACATGGCAATTTTACTTATTTTGCTGTAGTGAAACCTTGTGAATACTTTGGAGGTCATATTTATTGCCATCTTCATGAAACTTGCTTAGAACATTTGTCCAAATAAAAAACATGGCTGCCAGGGGGCAGGGCAGTGTTCCATATATTTCTATAGTAAAACCTTGGAAATGTTCTAAAGGTCACATTTATTGACTAATCTTCATGAAAATTGCTCAGACTTGCATCCACTGAGTTCAAACGTGCATTGGATTGTGTTAGAATCTAGGTCACTAAGTCAAATGAAAGAAAAAGCTTGCAAGCTCACTTGAGGTCATATTTATTGACCAACTTCATGAAACTTGGTCTACAGTTTATCCCATTTACATCTCAATCAAGTTCACAACTGGGTAACATGGGATTCAAAACTAGGTCTAATTAAAGAAAAAGCTTATGAACACTGTAAAAGGTAATATTTATCAACCAATTTGAGGAATTTTTATGCAAGTAATATCTCAGTCAAGTTCAAAACTGGGTTAAAAACTAGGCAACTAGGTGGTCTAATTAAACAAATGCTTATGAACAATTGAGGCTACATTTATTGCCCAATCTTCCGGAAACTTGGTTAGAACATTCTTGATTGATTAAGTAACTAGGAATGGAAAAATAGGTCACTTGGTCGGAATTAAAAATGCTTTTGAACACTTTATGCTACATTTATTTCCCAATCTTCAGGGTACTTTGTCAGAACAGTTTCCCAAATATATTATGAAAGCATTCAAAATTGGGTTACTTATGGTAAAAAAAACTAGGTTTCTAGGTCAAATTTAATTAAGGATTTATTAACACTCCAGAGGCCATGTTTATGGCCAAATTACAATGAAACCTGTTCAGTACATTTGTCCCCATGATGTTTCTCCTGAGGTGAAACTTGGTCATGTGAAATGAAAATCTTGGTAACTATGTTAAATTAATTAAAAAACTTGTGAACACTCTGGAGGCCACAATAAATGCCCAATCTTTATCAGAACATGTTTCCCAATGATGTTCCAATGAAGTTTTAAACTGGGTTATGTGGGGTCATCAACTAGGTCAATCGGTAAATTAACCAAAACAGTTTGTGAATACTCTTGATGTCACATTTATTGCTAAGTCGTCACGAAACTTTGTTGGAACATATGCTGGTGGAAAAAAGGGTCTAAGGTTGAATAAAATTAAGCTTTTGAACTCTCTTGAGGTCACACTTGTTTCTCAATATTCATATAACTTCAATTAGACAATGCAGTTTTCCTAACCTGGCTATATTAAAACCAGTTGAGCACTCTCGAAATCACTTTTTTATCAACTCATAATGAAACTTGGGAAGAAAGTTAAAACAAAGTGTGTTTTTTTTATATCTGGAGTTTGAAAAAAATTATTGAGTTTTTTTAAAACAAAATATGGCTGTCAATTTGGCACAGTTTGATTGTGAAACCTGTGGAAGCTACCAGCTCAGAAAAAGTAAGTTCCTGATCGCCTCATGTGAGCGACTTAGTGACATAAGAATTTTTGGCTATCTGGTTTCTTATTTTTCAATTATTGAAGACATTACCCAATCCAATAGTCCAAAATAAACTTAAACTTTTAATTTCAAAATTTATTTTCAGTTTTATTAGCTCATCTATTTTTTGAAAAAAAATTATGAGCTATTGTCATCACCTTGGCGTCGGCGTCGGCGTTGGCGTTGGCGTTGGCGTCGGCGTCCGGTTAAGTTTTGCGTTTAGGTCCACTTTTCTCAGAAAGTATCAATGCTATTGCATTCAAACTTGGTACACTTACTTACTATCATGAGGGGACTGGGCAGGCAAAGTTAGATAACTCTGGCGTGCATTTTGACAGAATTATGTGCCCTTTTTATACTTAAAAAATTGAAAATTTTGGTTAAGTTTTGCGTTTAGTTCCACTTTTCTCAGTAAGTATCAATGCTATTGCATTCAAACTTGGTACATTTACTTACTATCATGAGGGGACTGGGCAGGCAAAGTTAGATAACTCTGGCATGCATTTTGACAGAATTATGTGCCCTTTTTATACTTAGAAAATTGACAATTTTGGTTAAGTTTTGTGTTTAGGTCCATTTTTTTCCTTAAGCATCAAAGCTATTGCTTTCATACTTGCAACACTTACTAACTATCATAAGGGGACTGTGCAGGCAAAGTAATGTAACTCTGACTGGCATTTTGACAGAATTATGTGCCCTTTTATACTTAGAAAATTGAAAATTTGATTAAGTTTTGTGTTTAGGTCCACTTTATTCCTACAGTATCAAAGCTATTGCTTTCATACTTGCAAGATTTATGAACTATCATAAGGGGACGGTGCAGGCAAAGTTATGTAACTCTGACTGGCATTTGGACGGAATTATGGGCCCTTTATACTTAGAAAATTGAAAATTTGGTTAAGATTTATGTTTTGGTCCACTTTACCCCTAAAGTATCATAGATATTGCTTTCATACTTGGAACACTCACAAACTATCATAAGGGTACAGTAAAAGGACAAGTTGCATAACTCTGGTTGTCATTGTTACGGAATTATGGCCCTTTTTTGACTTAGTAACTTTTAATATATGGTTAAATTTTGTGTTTCGATCCACTCGAAGTATCAAGGCTATTGCTTTCAAACTTCAAATACTTACATGCTATCATGAGGTTACTGTACCTGGCAACTTGAATTTTACTTTGACCTTTGAATGACCTTGACTCTCAAGGTCAAATTATTAAATTTTGCTAAAATTGCCATAACTTCTTTATTTATGATTAGATTTGATTGATACTTTGATGAAACTACTCTTACCTGACATACCACAATAGACTTCACCCAAACCATCCCCCGTGCCCTCCCCCCCTCCCCCGTGCCCTCCCCCCCCCCCCCTAATTTTTTTTTTTTTTTTGTTTTTTTTTTTAAGATCATCTCACAAATGACCACCACACCCTCACACTATACCCCCCCCCCTACCCCCCCACCCCACCCCCCCCCCCCCCCCAATTTTTTTTTTTTATTTTTTTTTTTTTTTTTTTTTAAGATCAACTCACAAATTATCACCACACCCTCACACTATACCCCCCCCCCCCATTTTTTTTTAAAAACGGTTATGTTTCAAATACCGTCCAACCATCGCACCCAATCCCCTCCCCCCCCCCCCCCCCCCCCCCCCCCCCCCCCCCCCGATTTTTTTTTTTTTTTTTTTCGCTTTTTTGGAAGATAATGTAATAAATGTCCACAACCCCACACTATACACCCCTCTTCACTCCACTCGTCCCTCCTTTGTGATTGAAAATGAGAGTCCCTTCACCTTTAAAAAGAAAATAGATGAGCGGTCTGCACCCGCAAGGCGGTGCTCTTGTTCTTTGCCTTATGCTAATTTAGTAAGATTCCAATCATATATTGTAACATTTGTTAAGACACCTTATTACTATAAATGCTATCTGTATTTCGGATCTTTCCAGAATTACCCGGTAACATTCAACTGTCCGCATGGTTTATTATCTTAAGTATTTTAGTCTTGTTCTACTTACTTATGTTGTTTGCTAGTTATTGCGCTTTAAGACTTCATGTGCAGCAATAGAATTAGAGATTAAACAAATAAATATGGTTGCAATAAATGTTGGTACCGGTATGTATAATCCTGCAGACAGCAGTTAAAGCACTGATTTTTGGAATTAAAGTTCTGATGTTTGAACTGAATGATAATAGTATTATTCAACCTGTTTATGCCTTGATCCACCTCTATAAGTTTGTGAGCATCATACGCCCAGTCACTGACAAGTGTCTTATGGTTAATATCTCAAAGATGGTACACATTACCGAATTGCAAGATAGCACTGTTAATGTATGTGTCTTGTTCTAATAAAACTGGGCATAATGCATGTGCGTTAAGTGTCGTCCCAGATTAGCCTGTGCAGTCCGCACAGGCTAATCAGGGACGACACTTTCCGCTTAAACTAGATTTTCGTTAAAAATGGACTTCCTTTATACAAAAAATACCATTAAAGTGGAAAGTGTTGTCCCTGATTAGCCTGTGCTGACTGCACAGGCTAATCTGGGACGACACTTTACACACATGCATTTTGCCCAATTTTCAAAGAACAAGACACATATAATAATGATTATGCAATCATTGTATTTTTTCAGAAATTCTCCTCAAAGGCAGCTCTCAGCGCTCACATGAAGATCCACCAGCAGGCCATGAAGCCTGCTAGTGTGGTGTATGAAGACCGGTACGATGGCAAGGCAGCCACACTGCAGGTCATGGCACACCAGTACAAGGCCAAGCAGACATCCACGCCACCCTCACGATCACCGGTCAACAACCAGGAGCAGAAACAAGACGTGTTCCCGTGTAAACTGTGTGGCAGGTCAGTAATAACATTGGTATTTTTTAGGACAGTCATGTTCATGTCTCGGTGAGTTTCATCATGTTGAGAATTATTTTCAAGTTTAAATTATTTTTTAAAATTCATAAAAAATTTAGTTTACTTAGTTTTGTGATTTAATTTGGTAATCGTCCAGTCTGGTCAGGAGATATGCTGTCTGCTATAAACAAAGTTTGGTGGTCACAGTAGAGTACAGAGTGCATGACATGTCTCAAATAGGCCATAAAAGCTTCACACTTATACATGATATCCCCATGAAACATACAGGCCACACTTATTTTCAAAAATGGGAGATTAAGTTCAATAATTGACCAAAAGTTAGTTTGATGATCATCTTTCCACACGCATTCTGGTTCTGTGCACCCCACCCCCACCCCCTTCGAAAAAAAAATGAAAGAAAGAAAGATAAATGAACTATATAAAAAAACTTCAATAAAAAAATATTGTGATTTTTTAGCAACAATTGGACAACACCTGTTTTTATACTCCTAACAGGGTGTTTGCCAAAGTGAAGAGCCGCAGTGCGCACATGAAAATCCACCGACCCGATCAGGACAAAGAGAAGGAAAAGAAGGCGAAGATTGCCAAGCAGCAAGCAGCAGTAGCCGCTGCCAACGCAGCCAAGATGGAGGCACTGTATGAAAACCAGCACAACTATCAGAACTTGCAGAACGGGCCACCCACTATGTTGTAACTGTTCTAGTGTTTGGCATATGGATACTGGAAATTTACACGAAACTGAAGCACTGAATGGGCATTCAGAGGTATCAGTATTTGCAGAAGGTTCACTGACTCTGTTGTAAGTGCATATCTTTGAGGTTACTGAAAATACAGCCAGGATAGAGGCATCATACAAAGATGCTCAAAACTACCAAAGCTCTCCTTCATAAAGGCCCTCATTGTTGTAGCAAGACTGGTGCTCGCTGATACTAAAGAAAATACAGCCAAGATATTGGCACTTGAGGAGGATATTCTTAGCCAGACAAATCTTCAGAACTCTTGTGTAACAACACTAGTGCATGTGTGTAACTTATGAAAAGTCAGTCAAGATTAGCTGGAGAGGGACACTGAACAAGAATTCCCCTGCTGAAGCCACACTTCCAGACTTCTGCCACACTTCCAGAATGGCATTCTGCCTCATAATCATAAGGTTCTCTGGGTGCATGTATGGTAGAAACTAGTGCTGTAGCGAAAACAAATCTGGAACTTCCCTATGCCTCAGTATGTCCTCCACCTCTGCCATAACGTCACTCACACTCGGCTGGTCTCCGGGTAAAAACCAAACTGGTCACAATCTGGACCAGTAGCATAATATAATTTAGCCTTTCTCTGTGAAACAGGGTTTAATGCACATGCGTAAAGTGTTTAACCAGATTAACCTGTCGGCACTGGCTAATAATCAGTGACAACACTTTCAGCTTTGATTGAAACTTTTGTTTAAAGGAAGTCTCTTGTAAACAAAAATCCAATCTAGACGGAAAGTGTTGTCCCTCCCTGATAAGCCTCATAGGCTAATCTGGGACGTTACTTTATGCACATGTATTAAACTCCTTTTTCCCAGAGCGATACTCAATTTTAAGTCTTTGGCAACATTTGTAGAATTGGCGTATTATGTGTATCTTTTAACTACAACATGTGTGTCCATTGTCCTCTCACAGCAATTATTTGTTTTTGTTTTTTTACCTGTTCAAAGGGAACATTTTGCCTGTCATGTCATCTGAATCCTTAACAGGGCTGCAAAGTTGTGTGATCTGTGTGATTGTTGGTCTAATAGCATGAAATATTTGTTATGTGGTCTTTATTTGAACATATCTTTCCAATTTCTGAGCGAAAATCCCAATTGGAAAAAAATGTAGTTTTTTTTTTCCTTTAAAATGAAAGTACAAATAATTTTCAAAACTAAACAGCACATTTTCAGACTGACAATTTATGTGGCTACCTTAGGTATTTACCGTTGACAGTATTGTTTAAGCAAAGGATGATAACAGCCAAGGTATACTAGCTTTAATTGTCCCACATTTTCCAGACTTAGGCATGTTGTGTTGGTAAAAAACAATGTGTATTAATATTTCATTTAAGATTTGTGTTTAGATTCCACAATTTTGTGTTATCCTTGTGAAGATGGTCAAATTTGGTGTTGATTTTCTAGATGTATAGTTGAACATAATAATATTATATTAATTATATTATTAGCTCGGCTTTTTTCGGAGAAAACCCGAGGTATTGTCATAGCCAGCTCGTCATGTCCGTCATTGTGTCCATCGTTGTGTCATCTGCCGTCCACGTCGTGCTAAAACCTTGACATTTTGTCAAGGTTTTGAACATTGGCTCTAAAATCAAAGTGCTTCAACTTACAACTTTGAAACTTCATATGTAGCTGCACCTTGATGAGTTCTACATGCCACACCCATTTTTGGGTCACTAGGTCAAAGGTAACGGTCACTGTGACCTCTCAAAAAAAACAACTGACAAGCTTTCATTTATTTAAAACTGCACCCGCAGCAAAGCGTGGCACCTATTATGCCGTGCTCTTGTTGGAAAAGAGAAATTAATATGACAACAAAACCCGATTTGCATACCTACATGAGTTGTTTTATCACAATTTAGAGTGAAATACAAATAATATGTGCTTTGACATACATTTCACTTATTCAAACTGTACATTTCGTTTTCAGTATGTTGTTATGGATTTCCATATTGTTGAATAACTCCAAACTTTTCAAGAATAATAATTTTAATTTACGTTTTGTAATGTGATAACTGAATATAGTAAAACTCCTAGCAAAGGTTGTTTAAGCAATACTTGACAGAAAAAGTTAATACAGAAAAACAAAACGTGCAATAGGAATATGACAGAAGTGGCCATTTATTAATAGAAGAATTCTTTATTTGATTTTGAATTAAACAAAATGCAAATAAACAATTAAAATGGCATCTAATTATTTGGTATGATGCTCTTAGCTGGATGATGCTCTTAGCAAGCTATTCTACTCGCCCCTGATGGCGTCTGAGCTAGTTTGAATTTTTGTGTACAATAGTTTCTTAGGAGTTTCTTGAGGGAAAACATAAATGCCCCATAATTAAAGGACTCCATAGGCAAAGTTTGGTAACTCTGGTCTTGACATTTGTCAAAATTAAAGGACTTTTTATATGTGTTTATTTGAATATACACAACTAAGACTTGATAATTTGTTTCTGTTAGCTAATTTTAAAGGAATGACTTTATGAATGTCATTCGAACTTATGATATTTATTAACTAATATTAAAATGACAAAGGCAATAAGCTTCTGTAATTTGTCCTTGGTACACTTTGATAGTTTACATAATAGATAAATATGTAACACTTCATCAAACCTAGATATACCCATCAAACATATGTTGATACATTGTTCAATGACCATTACCCTGCACCCATATTGGCATTGCTGATGGAATGATTGAGGGTGCAGGTCAATTGTACTAAATATAGCCTTATGAATTCCAATTAATTTCTTTATAACAAATCAAGTGATTTATTGACACTGTGAACATAAATGCCTTTTATTGAGATCTAGGATGAGTTTGCATATGGTGTGTGGGGGGTCAAGGTCACTGTTATTAGGTATTGAAGAATTATTTGTACTCAATAATGTGAAAACAAATTGAACAATTGTAATTAAACGTGATACATAGATTCTTCATATTCAGGGATTACATTTGGGATCCGATTGGTGTAATCAAGGTCACTGTTACAAAATAAAAAGAAAGCTGATTTCACCTTAATATTGTAAGCCTACAAATTTAGCTTTAGTGATGAAAATTGAATTCATTGTACATGTACAACAAAGTGTGTCACGGTCAACAGTCAAGGTCACATGTTTTTTTTCTAAAAAGAACAGCAATAGAACCTCTCACAAAAACTGTGAAAGTTAAGCGCCCTGTCTTCCAACACCTTCTGTAAAAAAAAGAACTCAAATGCAAGTGTATGTTATTAAGAAGTGTTCAAGTTACATTGGTATTGTTGAATATTTACTTTTGTAGTGTCACTTTTGTTACATTTATTGTTTTGTTGTGTTTTTTTATCTTTTAAAGTTTATGTTATGTTGTGTTCTCTTTTAGTCTATACAGACAGTGTATTTAAAATTCACACACACTGTATAATTTTGGGAATATTTTTTGCAAAGGAGAATATTAAGTTGTTTTTAAAACTGAATATTAACAACATACATTTCCTTATATGATAATCATGATTTCTTAGAACTGTTACGATTTTTAGCTAACCTGAGCTCATGATGTACTTTTGGGAACCTCTATATCTGTCGTGCATAGTCAACATTTACCCCATGAATACTCTATAGAGGCCACATTTGTTGCCCCATTTTTATAAAACTTAGTTAGAATGTTTGTCCAAATTATAAATTTTTAAAAACTGGGTCACTTGGCGTAAAAAAAAGGCACCAGGTGAAATTAAAGAAACATCTTAAGAATATTCTAGAGACAATTGTTTCCTATCTTCATGGCACTTGCTCAGAACATTTGTTGTAAAGATCTCTCTACTGAATTAGACAATGGTTCCACTCCATTGATAAATATGGCAGCCAGGGGGCAGGGCTATAGCTTAATCTTTTGAACACTTGTTATCATATTTCAGCCCTGTTTTCAAACTTGTTCTGGTCTGTTGAAAAGCATGGGGTTTATGGGGCTGGGAGTTTTCCGTATACATGTATAACTATACTGAAACCTTGTGAATATGTAAATTTAACATTTAACAGCATTTAACATTATCAAAACATTCTTATATATGATATCTCATACAATGTTTGAAATCAGTTGGGTTAAAAAGCAAAGTCAGAAGCCGAGTTTATATAAAAAAAAAACACATCATAAAAGCTGCTAACAGATTTAACAGATAAGCTGCTTGGTATATCATGTGAGGGATTTAGAACCTTGGGCCCTGGTTTTAGCTCAACTGAGCACATGTATGCATACTCTCATATGAAAGGGACGTGTTCACAGATTGTCAAAATAACAATATTCCAACGTTTTATCACATCACTTGACAACATTTTACCGTACATTGATCTATTTTTGTACTAAGACTTAATCAAATATGAAATTAATAATTACTGGCGAGTCTTAGTCTTCCACTGGATGCATCTGCCTATATGGAAAGGCAGCATCTTGGTGTTATAACTATTCTCCTGATTCAAAACTGTTCATCATGTAAACATGTTTTCTTTGCACAAAAAGTGTGCTTTCCATACTATTTATCATATGAACAACAACATTGATATACACAATGACAAAAAGCAATCCAGTTTTGAAGAGTAATTTCTCTTAGTTTGAAACAGGGAGGCTGTTCATTTGACTCTGTGATACTCAGCTGGTTGGAATCAGCTTAGTTGAAATGCAATGTGTTCTGAAATCAGGGACAGTATTATGGTGATCAAGGAACCAAGTAAAATTATTTTAAAACATTTATTATTTTGATCTTTTATCATTTCATATATTTCTGTAATACTTTAAAATTCAAAGTAAGCAAACAAAAACTAAGAATTAAATTAATGATGTTTGGTTTATTTTGACAGAAAGAAATTTATTTTATTTTGTAACTCACCTGAGCACAATGTACTCCATGGTGAAATTAAGTGATCACTTTTTTCTGTTGTGCAGCGTCAACATTTGCCTTATTAACACTCTAGAGGCCACATTTATTGTCCTATATTCATGAAATTTGGTCAGAAGATTTGTCTCAATGATACCTTAGACGAGTTGGAACATGGTTCCAGTTGGTTGAAAAACATGGCCGCCAGGGGGCGGGGCATTTTTCCTTATATGGTTATAGTAAAACCTTGTTAACACTCTATTGTCACATTTATTGTCTGATCTTCATGAAACTTTGTTAGAAAATTTGTTTCATCTTGGATAAGTTGTAAAATGGTTCTGGTTGTTTGAAAACATTGCCATCACGGGTGGGTTCTGGGGGCATATTAAAATCGCACTGTCCGTTAGTCAGTTAGTGTATCAGTTAGTTAGTCAGTTAGTTTTTCTGTCCGGATTAGTTTCCACTCATTAAATCAAGCAATTGTCATCAGATCTTCACCAGCCTTCATGAAAATGTGTAAGGCAATAACATCTAGGTAAAGTTCGATAATCTCCCAAATTGACCCGGACACTCTTGAGTTACGGCCCTTGAATCATTGTAAAATAGTTTTTTTCTGGTTTCCGCTCAATAACTTGAGGAATTGTCATCAGATCTTCACCAAACTTCATGAAAATGTGTAAGGCAATAACATCTTGGTAAAGATTGATAATCAGCAAAATTGACTCAGACACTCTTGAGTGACGGCCCTTGAATCATCGTAAAATTGAGTTTTTTCTCATTTACGCTCAATAACTTGAGCAATTGTCATCTGATCTTCTTTAAACTTCATGAAAATGTGTAAGGCAATAACATTTAGGTCAAGTTTGATAATCTGCCAAATTGACCCAGACACTCTTGGGTTACGGCCCTTGAATCAGCGTATTTTTTTTTTCTCGTTTCCGCTCAATAACTCGAGCAAATGTCATAGGATCTTCGCCACACTTCATGGAAATGTGTAAGGCAATAACATCTAGGTCAAGTTCGATAATGGGCCAAATTGACCCAGACACTCCTGAGTTACGGCCCTTGAATCATCGTAAAATTAGGGTTTTTCTCATTTCCGCTCAATAACTCTAGCAAATGTAATAGGATCTTCGCCACACTTCATGAAAATGTGTAAGGCAATAACATCTAGGTCAAGTTCGATAATCCACCAAAATGACCAAGACACTCCTGAGTTACGGCCCTTGAATCATATAAAAATTGTGTTTTTTCTCATTTATGCTCAATAACTCGAGAAAATGTCATAGGATCTTGGCCACACTTCATGAAAATGTGTAAGGTCATAACATCTAGGTTAAGTTCGATAATCAGCCAAATTTACCCAGGCACTTCTGAGTTACTGCCCTTGAATCATACAAAAATTGCTCTGCTCATTAACTCAAGTAATTGTCATTGGATTGTCACCAAACTTCATGAAAATGTGTTAGTCGATAAGAAATATGTCAAGTTACATAATCAGCCAAATTGACTCGGGGTCCACGTTTAGGTTTCGAAATCTGCGTTTAGGTTTTGAATTTTTATGGGCATTTTTAGCAATTGTTAAACATTGTTAACACTCTAAATGTCACATTGATAGTTTAGGCTTTATTGAACTTGGTTTTTGTAATTATATCTTGGATAAGTGCAAAAATGGCTCTTGTGTTTTGAAAAGCATGGCAGCCAAGGGGTGGGGCTTTTTTCTTTAAATTGCTTTAGTGAAACCTTGTAAACAATGCATCTTTGGCTGCACATAACAGGTCAGTTCCTTTTGATATCAGGTGAGCGACTTTGGGCCTTTCATGCTCTCTTGTTTGAGAGAGTAATGACTTTGTAATACAGTACAAATAAATGTGTGTGTGAAAGCGTGTTATCTTTAGGCTATACATGTCTATATGTAGATGCTGTGTACAATATTGTAAATAGTATAGTAATTGCTTTGTATGCAATTGCTTTATATGATCTCTTATTTGTATAAATAGTTAATGTATTTGAAATTTGGTTATTCCTTGTAACTGTTTCTGCAATCAGTAGTAATATTTTGGTAATATTGTTTGGGTTGATACAAAATTATTACAATAGGATCTATGTATGGTAACAAAAGCATGGTGGTAAATACAGACATCACAATGTCTCAAATTGATATGTGAAGGAGCTTCTAACACAAGTGCTGGTTGAAAATGCTAATATTATATGCTGAAATAATAGGTCTCTTATATCAGGCATGACAATTTGCTCTCTGAGCTAATGTCTTGAGTGGTTTGTCTGAAAATGTTCATTTATAAACCTCTTGAAGTTTGTAAGATCTGAATAAAATGCAAAGATTAAAAAAAATATTTTAAAGGAAGGTACAATCAGGTCTGAAACTAATTACACTCATGTTATTTAGTCAATGAATATTGTCTTTTACGCACTGTACAGATAGAATATTGGAGACAATTGTAAACTTAGTCAATTTTATGACATATTTCATTATTTAATTCTTAATTGCACTTTAAAACATGTATAATGTACATTTAAAATCTAGCAATATAAGAAAATGTTCAATTAAGCAAGATAGTGAAGTATACTGGTATTTGTAAGTATTATGTTGAAGCAATTTAGAATGTGCAATAGCCGTAAGGAAGTACTTAAAGTGTGACTTGATATTCATTGTCAAGATTATTTTTTTTATGTCAGATATAATTGATAAATATACAAACATATTCATTGATATCACTCAATATTTAAAAAAAAAGGAAATACTTTCCAAAATGTAAATTGTAATTGACAGACGGACACGATTTACAAATACACACTCTATGTATGACTTTTTATTTGTATCTGATAATATTTATTGTCCCCTACCGGTTTCACCGGAGGGGATTTATGGTTTGCGCTCTGTGTGTCCGTCAGTCTGTGAGTCTGTCACACTTTTCTGGATCATGTGATAACTTTAAAAGTTCTTCATATTTTTTAATTTAACTTGAAACATGAAACATGGATAAATGGCAATATGGACATTATGGACGTCATTTTATTTTGTTCCTATGTAAAAAATTCTGGTTGCTATGGCAACAAAAAAATAAATAAAAAAATCTGACAATTGTGGAGCCGGTAGGGAACATATATTGCTTGGCAAAATAGACTTGTTAGATATTGTTTCCTGTCGTTTTTTTTAGTTCTTGTTAATGCATTTTGTTTCAAATGACTAAAGATTTAGAAATCAATACTCTTGTCTGACATTTGTTTGTCCTAATACAAATACATACATATGCAGGACATGTTGTTAAGTTTGTTATCCATAAAGTTTTGTTGCTTAGTTAAATTACTTTTGCCTCTTGTTTCTCTATAACTATTATTTTTACTTCTTCTTGAATTGGAGCCTGTCTCCTTTTATTGTCCCCTACCAGTTTCACTGGTTTGCGCTCTGTGAGTCTGTCTGTCACACTTTTCTGGATCCTGTGGTAACTTTAAAAAATCTTCATATTTTTCATGAAACTTTAAACATGGATAGATTGCAATATGGGCATTATGCATGTCATTTCATTTTGTTCCTACGTTAAAAATTCTGGTTGCTATGGCAACAAATAGACTAGAAATATTGCTGAAAATTGCTAAAATTTTCTGGATCCTGCGATAACTTGAAAACTTCTTCATATTTTTTCATGAAACTTGAAACATGGATGGATGGCAATATGGACATTATGCACGTCATTTCATTTTGTTCCTACGTCAAAAAATCTGGTTGCTATGGCAACCAAAAAATAAATATATAAATCTGACAATGGTGGAGCTGGTAGGGGGACATATATTGCTTTGCAATAGTTTTGTTTCATTTGCTGTCATCAAAGAACAAGATTATTGTCGTATTGTTTGTTAAAATGTATGTACAAATCAAGTTTCTTTACAACATATCAGAATAACATTTTCCAGAGGTTAATGTTTAACCCGGAGATTAACTACAATTCTTTGTACCATATCTGACCATAGCTGTATTGTTTTGCCGTTTGTAAGTGATCAGATCTAATACAACTATTGTAATATGAGTTGTGCTGTGGGAAAACTAAGCTTAATGAATGTGTAATAAGCATAGTACCAGATATTAACCTGTGCAGTTCTCATAAAGCTTATTATTGATGAAACTTTCCTGAACTCAATTTTTATTTTGAAAAAGTCAACAGTGTCATCCCAGATTAGCCCGAGTTGACTGAAATGTTTATCAGGGTTAACATTTTTTGTGCATACATGAAGCTGAGTTTTGTCATAGCGCGGTCATATGTCATCTTGCTTATACTTCATTCTTTCTGCCATTTTGTTTGCCTGTGATAATTATATAGCTATTTTCATTAATTTTATTGTGACTTCCTTTTGTTTTAAAATTGTATAGTGGACATGTAGTTATAACAACAAATTGTGTATAGATTTTGCACATTGTGTTTTCACTTTAACACTTTTTGAATAGCTTTAAAACATTTATTTTGAATGCTAATTTTTATAGATATTGATTTGTTTTATAAATTGTTAATTGTGTATAGATAAAACATCAATTATTTCATATGCGCTTGCTTTATTGTACTTGTATAGCATCATTTTAATTCCCATTGATTAAGTAGCGGAGCTCCCTTCCCATGAATGGTGTCATTCAAATACTTTAATACAATATGTGGTTGTTTTATGCACATTTTACATTTGTATATTTCCATATATTTTATAATTCCAATGTAATTTTAGACCAGTTGTTTCATATTTTATTGTTTGTCATATTTAGACTGGTACCCCTGCCTGTAGAGCAAAGTTAGATTTTCTGTTACCAGTCTAAAGCTGTACTTGCTATTATTCCTATAACAGTCTCTTATAAAATGCTCAGAATGAAAGCTGTGTTTGTTGTTGGACTTCTAAAAACAACGTTTAGTTCGACACAAGAGAAAAAAGGAACCAGCTTGCTAGTTCAATAAATGTTTTTGAAGTGTTCAAACTTCCGTGATGGTCTGATCAAAAGGCACAATTCCCTTAACCATTGTATTTAAAACAATCCCAAATTTGACAGGACCTAAAAGGGAATGTTTGTATAGGAGTTTAGGAAAACAATTGCACACAATGAGTTTAGTATGTTTAAGGGTCGTACCAATTGGCGAATCCGAAAATTATTCAATATAATTAGTCAACACCATTGTGATTCAGTATAACTATGGACGTTAAGCACATTGTTCTTCTGTGTAAAAGAATATCTTCCCTTGTTCAAAGCGTCAATGGTTTTAAATCGAAAACACTATTAAAATCAACAAATGCAGATTAGACTTGGCTTATCAGACCAGACTTACCCGTTATTTACCTCAATTAAACAAACTTTAACACAATAGACGTCAAACATACTTGTATTTCTCAAATTCAATAGTTTTCAAATTCATGCTTGAACAATACAAAGATCAACAGAACCAAAAATAAATTACCGGTAGCATAGTAAGAAGATAAATTTAGGTTAAACATCAATACTGTTGAGAACACAGAAATATTTAATACGCTGATTATACAAAACTAACGGAGCAAGTTTTCTTCTAAAGACATAATGGAAATTGCCTGACCTCCTTCTGGCCCTTTGTTTCAAAGGATCGGAAATGGATTTAATGTTCTGAGCGATTTTGATGTAGATGCGAAAAATACTTCTTAAGTGTTCACAAGGTTCCACTCTTTGGAAAAAGCCCTTCTCTCTGGTGGCCATGCTGTCTCATGGACTGGAACCATTTTCGAAATAAACTGAGATATTAGAACACAGTCATGTTCGGACCAAGTTTCAAGAAGATTGGACTAAAACTGTGACTTTTAGAGTACTCACAATGTCTTACTATCGACATATTAGAAAAGTTGTTAACAAGGTTTCATTTTAGTTAAATGAGAACAACTGACCTGTCCCCGCTGCCCATTTTTAGCTTGACTATTATATATGAAATATATATAGTGGAGCTATCCTACTCACCCCGGCGTCGGCGTTGGCGTTAACGTTGGCGTAAGCGTGCAAATGTTAAAGTATGCGTACAACCCCAAATATTTCCAATTTCCATTTACATATTGCTATCATATTTTGCATACTTGTTTACCATCATGACCCCCAACCTATAAACAAGAGCAGACCACTGTATCATGCATTTTGACAGAATTATTGCCCCTTTTATACTTGAATATGCAACTTATTGATAAATCTATGTTAAAGTTTGCGTACTACCCCAAATATTTCCTATGTCCCTTGACATATCGCTTTCATATTTTGCATACTTGTTTACCAACATGACCCCAACCTATAAACAAGAGCAGACCACTGTATCAAGCATTTTGACAGAATTATTGCCCCTTTTTACCTAGAATATGCATATTATTGATAAATCTATGTTAAAGTTTGCGTACTACCCCAAATATTTCCTATGTCCTTTGACATATTGCTTTCATATTTTGCATACTTATTTACCAACATGACCCCAACCTATTAACAAGAGCAGACAACTGTATCAAGCATTTTGACAGAATAATGGCCCCTTTTGTACTTAGATAATTGAACATTTTGCTTACATTGCCATAACTTCTTCATTTATAATCAGATTTTATTTATACTTTGACAAAACAACACTTATTGGAATACCACAATGGATTCCAACCAAACAATACCCCACGCCCCAACCCAGAATCCCTGCCCCCCCCCCACCTCCCCCCCAAAAAAAATTTATTTATTTTTTCCTTTTTTTATTTTTTAAAGATCATCTTATAAATGACCACACCCCACATTATACCCCTCTCTCAACCCCCACCCTTCCCCCCCCCCCCTAATTTTGTTTTTTTCTTTAAAAAAATAAAATAATCGTCTAATAAATTATTGAATATGAACAATTTCTCCATGATGGCTTACATTATACTGTCAAGCACTGGAATAGTCGAGCGCGCTGTCCTCTGACAGCTCTTGTTTCAACTGACTGCAACCATTTTCCACCTCGTAATGATTAGCAAAAACATGAGAGAGTGCTCACTAGCTTTTTAGCTCACCTGATTGCTCAGGTGAGCTTTTGTGACCGGTCTTTGTCCGTCGTCAGTCCGCCCGTTAACATTTGTTTGTTAACACACTAGAGGCCACATTTTTTGTCCGATCTTCATGAAACTTGGACAGAAGCTTCGTCCAAATAAAATCTCGGTCGAGTTCGAAACTGGGTTGTGCCGGGTCAAAAACTAGGTCACTAGGTCAAAAAAAAGAAAAAAACTTGTAAACACTGTAGAAGTCACATTTCATGCCCAATCTTTACGTAACTTTGTCAAAATGTTTGTCTAAATGATATGTTGGTTGAGTTCAAAAGTGGTTCCGGTCCGTTGAAAAACATGGCCGCCAGTGGGCGGGGCAGTTTTCCTTATTTGGCTATTGAGAAACCTTGTAAACACTCTGGAAGTCACAATTTTTGCCCAATCATCATGACAGTGGGTCAAAAAATTGCTTTTATTGATTTCTCGGACGAGTTTGAAAATGGTCCAGATTGGTGAAAAAAACATGGCCGCCAGTGGGCGGGGCATTTTTCTCTATATGTATATAGTGAAAACATGTGAACACCCTAGAAGTCACATTTTTGGCCCAATTTTCATGAAATTTTGTCAGAACATTTTATTCCTAGATACGTGAGTTAAGTTTGAAAATGGTTCCCGGCTGTTGAAAACATGGTTGTCAGGGGGACGGGGCAGTTTTCCTTATATTTATATAGTAAAAAGGCTTGCAAACAATCATGAATTAAGGTCATGTAACATGCTAGACAACTCTTCTAAATATCGATTTAAGTTTACAGTAGTGACTCCCCTATGATTATTAATGTTTTTAGCTCACCTGATTGCTCAGGTGAGCTTTTGTGACCGGTCTTTGTCTGTCTTACGTCTGTCTGTCCGTCCGTCGTCCACATTTGGTTTGTAAACACTCTAGAGGCCACATTTCATGTCCGATCTTCATGAAACTTGGTCAGAAGATTTGTCCCAATGATATCTCAATCCAGTTCCAGAACTGGGTCATGCTGGGTCAAAAACTAGGTCACTAGGTCAAAAAAAGAAAAACCTTGTAAACACTGTAGAAGTCACATTTCATGCCCAATCTTTACGTAACTTTGTCAAAATGTTTGTCTAAATGATATGTTGGTTGAGTTCAAAAGTGGTTCCGGTCCGTTGAAAAACATGGCCGCCAGTGGGCGGGGCAGTTTTCCTTATTTGGCTATAGAGAAACCTTGTAAACACTCTGGAAGTCACAATTTTTGCCCAATCATCATGGCAGTTGGTCAAAAAATTGCTTTTATTGATATCTCGGACAAGTTCGAAAATCGTCCATATCGGTGAAAAAACATGGCCGCCAGTGGGCGGGGCATTTTTCTCTATATGTTTATAGTGAAAACATGTGAACACTCTAGAAGTCACATTTTTGGCCCATGAAAATTAGTCAGAATATTTTATTCCTTGATATGAGAGTTGAGTTCAAAAATGATTCCGGTCAGTTGAAGAACATGGCTGCCGGGGGGGGGGGGCAGCTTTCCTTATTTGGCTATATAGAAACCTTGTAAACACTCTTGAAGTCACAATTTTTGCCCAATCATCATGAAAGTTGGTCAAAACATTGGTTTTATTGATATCTTGGACGAGTTCGAAAATGGTCCAGATCAGTGAAAAAACATGGCCGCCATGAAATTGGGTCAGAACATTTGTTTCCTTGATATGAGAGTTGAGTTCGTAAATGGTTCTGGTTTGATTCTATTCTTTGGATATTGATTCATATTAACTGTAATTAGTTTAATTGTAATTTTAGTAAAATTGACCTTACATTTTACATCAGAAGAAAATTAAAGAATAAGTTTGTCATAACCTGTGGAATGTCAACCAAGTATCACTTTCACATCTTATGTACTTGTCTAGTTATGTCAGATTTTTGAAGATGATCTGACAGACGACTATAGGAAGAAATTGACAGACAAACATGGTTCACACACAACCCAATATGCACCCCAATGTATTGTAAAATACGAAACTCCGGAAGCATTATGATGAGAGAAGTTCTCGTTCAGTCTTTAATGTTAGGAAACCCGTAATAATGATTCAAGCTGGGATCAACGCATTGAAATGCAAATGATTAAGGGATTAAACCGGGAGGTTGAAGGCTAGAAAAGAATTGATCACACAACACATACGTGTAACTAAACATTGACCTCATAGCATCGTTATTCAAATACAAAAGGTATATTCAGGATAATTATTTTACGTATTATTAGATAACAGCTTAATTAAATAACTGTTTGAGTTTATGTAAATTGATTTTTTATAATTTTAAATGTGACCTTACAACTCACCGCTGCTGAAAAAGAGCTGTTCACCATCTTTGCGATGACTTTTATAAGCATACACATTTTAATCAGAGTACCTTAAGTATTTCTGAGAAATTCATGATTCAGTTTTGTAATAGTATCTACAATTATTTTAGTTTGAATTGATGGAAAGACGAACATATAAACAGATGAAGAGATTGACCGACGTACATGATATGGTTGAGATAAAGTTCACTGGGTATACAAAGTTTCATGTTGATATCTTTTTCTTTTGAGATATTAACATATAAGCTTCATTTCGTTTTTAGTAACAATGCAAAATATTATAGCAAGGAGGACTACGTCACATTTTTTGCAATGAAACATGCACTCTAAACATGCAAACTTTGTTTATTTTCAATATTAATAAATGTATATACATATACGAGAGTAGACCTGTTAATTCATATACGACGGCCTTAAAACCCTATGTTCTCCATGACACCCGGATGAGTGAGCAGTTTTTGTAATGTTCATTGAATATATCTTTCACATGTGGTGAGCAAGTACCATGATCATTGGGCAACTAATGTGACTCTAAGAGTGCTCACTAGAAAACGCTTTCTAATTACTCTATAACCATGTTATATGCATAATACCAAACCTCTGTGCCGTGCGGTTTTAGAAAAGAATACTTGTTATGAGTTTTCACTATTTAAATAAAAGGGAAACAAGTTACCGCTAGGACGGGGTAAATGTTTAACTATGATTTCCCAATATTTTTTATGAAAAAAAGAATGGCAGACTGCTTACATTGCAGTGCCGATTTGGAGCGTCATAAACGGATTGAGTCACCCCAAACTTCCCAATTAGTTAGAACGAATTCTCGAGAAGCCCGGTAGAAACGTTGTAAACCCTACGGCACACGCGCTCAACCCAATGAGAGCGAACGCGGGCCAATTTGGAGAGGTGCTCGATCGTGCGGCGAGGCAGCGAGAGCACCGGTATGTGAAACGTGTGAAGGGACAGCTTACTGAGCAGATCAGCCGTAGTCAGCGATCGATGTTCAGATGTGTCGACCGGGACACACGCTCCGATCATTTGGGTGGTATTTGTGCTTTTATATGCTGGTAAAATACACGTTCACAATAAAGCGCTTTGCATGATTTTTCAATAAGTGTTGTTATTATATCCCTTTATTTTTTCCTTTCAAATAGCTCCTTTTGGTTTGCATAAAATGAATTTGTCGTACTTACGTGTCGCATATTTAGTGCAAATGAATGATAGAATGACCACGTTCTAATTGTGAGTAACAAAAATCTTCATATATCAAAACTTTAAAATTAGAAGGGACACAAACCTGATAAACACTAATTCGATAGCCTCCCTTCAACGTATTATTGCGCATATTATTTTGCGTTTTGCAACCAGTCGCCAAATAATCGTAAGCCCTGAACACAGTATCGCGCCCAGAGAACAGTATTGTTTTTAAGTAATATGATACTATATATAAGAAGCCAACAGCGTCGTCCCAGATAAGCCTGTGCGGACTGCAAGGGCTTATCAGGGTTAACATTTGAGCCTTGTTCTGAGAAAACTGGGCTTAATGCATGTGCGTAAAGTGTCGTCCCTTTCCGCTTTTATGGTATTTTTAGTTTCAAGGAAGTCCCTCCTTACCGAATATTAAGTTTAGGCGGAAAGTGTCGTCCCTGATTAGACTGTGCGGACTGCACAGGCTAATCTGGGACGACACTTTACGCACATGCATTATACCCAGTTTTCTCAGAGGGCGGTCATCTGTCATCTTGCTTACATCATTCTGCCTGCCATTTTGTTTTCCTGTGATAATTATAAAGCTATTTTCATGAATTTTATTGTGAGTTCCTTTTGTTTTAAATTTGTAAAGTGGACATGTTGTTATAGCAACAAATTGTGTATAGATTTTGCACATTGTGTTTTCACTTTAACACTTATTGCATAGCTTTAAAAAATATATTTTGAATGCTAAATTTTATAGATATTGACTTGTTTTATAAATTGTTAATTGTGTATAGATAAAACATCAATTTTCCTTTATTTCATATGCGCTTGCTTTAATGTACTTGCATAGCATCATTTTAATTCCCATTGATTAAGTAGCGAAGCTCCCTACCCATGAATGGTGTAATTCAAATACCTTAAAACAATATGTTGTTGTTTTATGAACATTTTACATTTGTATATTTCAATACATTTTATAATTCAACTGTTATTTTAGACAAGTTATTTCATATTTTATTGTTTGTCATATTTTGACTGGTACCCCTGCCTGTAGAGCGAAGTTAGATTTTTTGTTACCAGTCTAAAGATGTACTTGCTATTATTCCTATAACAGTCTCTTATAAAATGCTCAGAATGAAAGCTGTGTTTGTTGTTGGTGGACTTTATATCTAAAAACAACATCGAGTTAAACTCAAGAGAAAAAAGGAACCAGCTTGCTAGTTCAATAAATGTTTTTGAAGTGTTCAAACTTCCGCGATGTTCTGATCAATTAGTATGTTTAAGGGTCTTACAAACTGTCGAATACGATAATTATTCAATATAATTAGTAAACACCAATGTGATTCAGTTGTATTGTCGTTACGCACATATTGTTCTTGTGAGTAAAAGAATATTTTCCGTTGTTAAAAGCATCAATGTTTTAAATCGAAAACACAGTGTAAATCATTAAAATGTATACAAAAATTAATGCTTATTCGACTTTGCTAACAGACCAGATGTACCTGTTATTTACCTAAATAAAACAAACTTTAACACAATAAACGCCAAACATACTTGTATTTCTCAAATCCTATAGTTTTCAAATATATGCCTGAACAATAAAAAGATTATTAACTGAACCAAAAAATAAATGAGCATAGTTAGAAGATAAATTTAGATTAAACATCAATATTGTTTAGAACACAGAAATATTAAATACCCTGATTATATAAAAATAACAGAGCAAATAACTCGTAAACTTGTTTGTAAGTTATTACTGGTGTGCATTCTGATGACAGTTTCACTTGCAGACGTACGCATAATGAAACAAGAGGACTAAGTTATCACTGGTAGTGCATTCTGATGACAGTTTCACTTGCAGACGTAAGCAAAACGAAACAAGAGGACCAACAGCCCTAGTTTGCTCATCCGAAAATGAAAAAAGTTTAACTGTTCTGAGCAGCTTTTGTGATTGTTTGTGAAATAAATGTGGCGTCTGACCTTGCCTTTTACCCAGAACCATTTTTAACAAGGCTGAGATGTCATCATGACATGAGGACAAAAGTTCTCATATTGCCTTAGTTGACAGTTTTTGAACCACGAGACTCAACAAGGTATACATAATATGATTACAACCAAGTTTGATAAATATCCACCCATCCAGTAGGGTGACCTAGTAGGATATCCAACAAGGTTAAATAGGAGGTCCACCCATCTAACACTGTTTTCAATTTTCTGGATAAAGATTATGTCTCCCACCACTTAAGTGGTTTGAGAGACATTTGATTTACCCCTGTGTGTCTGTCTGTCTGTTTGTCTGTCACAATTGATGTCTTAGCTCTAGTTCTTGTTTGTTTTACATGCACTTTTATCATGCAAAATGCTGATTAGATAGCAGGAAATAGCATAATTTCAAGTTCAGCCCCCTCTTAAAAATTTCTGGATACGCCTCTGTTATGAGGACAAAATTTCTCATCAAGTTCGTGCTGATAGGACAAAGGGTGAGACGGTAAGAGGGTTCACCCCTTTTTTTCGAAAGACATATATGGACATTGCCCCATCCACTGATGGACCTTTGTTTTAAAGGATCGGAAACGGGTTTAAACTCGGTAAAGATAACATAATGACAAATGTTCTGTGCAAGTTTGATGCATGCGAATAATGGCCATTCTCACTGGTGGCCATGCTTTTCATGCACTGGAACCATGTTGGAACTTAACTGGGATATAAGTACACATGTTTTAATCAAGTTTCAAGAAGATTGGAATTAAACTGGCACTTTTAAGAGTACTCACAACGTCATACTATTGCAATATGAGAAAACTGGATTGTTGTATCATGATTCGACAACCAAAATCACTTCTAGAGTGTCAACAAGGTTTCACTATAGTTATATGAGAAAAACTGCCCTGCCCCCGGTGGCAATGTGTTTCAACTGACTACAACCATTTCAAACTCGTGATGATTCGCAAAAATATGACGGTGCTCACTAGCTTTTCATTTAATTGGACCTAGTGGTTTATTTATGAACCCACCTGACCAAGTTTTGAACTAGGTCGTGATATTATCTGTTTTAATGTTCTGACCAAGCTGCGTGAAGATCAGCCATTTATGTGGCCTCTAGTGTGTTCACGAGGAAAACATAACGACGGACCAAGCATGGCAAACGAATTACGACCAACACAAATATATAATGATATATCAATAATATAATTAATCAAACATCAGTTATAAATTAATGTATTACAACATAATGGATTGACTTTGTATATATTCTTACGGTTAATATGCATTTCCTCTTGTAAATAATTTATTAGCACTAATTATGTAATTATTATTTAAAAAGTTGAGTACTCGCTTATTCATAATTTCATGTGATTGTTATAATCATTTGTATATGTCTATTACTGTAGTTATAATATTGCTTGTTCTAAAATATGTCCACACGGGCCATTGGCCTTCTTGAAATTCTGTAAATAAAATCTGATTCGAATCTCTCTCTCTCTCTCTCTCCTCTCTCTCCTCTCTCTCTCTCTCTCTCTCGCTCTCTCTCTCTCTCTCTCTCTCTCTCTCTCTCTCTCTCTCTCTCTCTCTCTCTCTCTCTCTCTCTCTCTCTCTCTATATATATATATATATATATATATATATATATATATATATATATATATAATTTTGCATGACATATATTTCATTGCATGTCCATTTGATTTTATGCTCAACATCGTGTATTTTATTTATTAATACGTGTGCTGTAAAAAAAAAATGGACACGTACTGTCTCCATTCACAATAATGGTACATCATTTGTAAGTGTTGTTTTCCTTCAATAATCCCATTTATGAATGCCGTTGCTATCAGCGCACACACTCGAGAAACCACGTTTGTGGCCGCCATGCATTTTTTCATTTGAATTCAATGCGAACATAATTGCGCCATTCACTGTTATTTGACATCTATTTATATTTATATATTTATATATTTATTTATATATGTATATATATATATATATATATATATATATATATATATATATATATATATATATATATATATATATATATATATATATATATATACCGTTTTATTAATACATCCATCACCCAAAAGACTATTCAAGTAGATTTTTATATACATGTACCAGTTCTGGCATCTATTGTTCGGGTAAAATATTTAAGCTCTGAACAAATATTGTGCCATGTTCATGTGGATAATAGCGTCGGACATTGTCTTTGAAAGCAGGTGTTAATGTGTAGCATGTATAACAAAGTTCAAAAGGATTTGTAATGATTTAATGATGTTTAAGAAATTTATTCCTGCTGTATGTGGAATGATTTATCATATATCAGTTAGTTTTAAAGACAGCGATGAAACTGGTGTATTGCCCAATAATGAGCGCTTTCGTTTTTGTACTGTAGAACATTGATCCTGGGTTTATTATTCCCTTGCCTGCTGCGATGACTTCACTTATTATATCTTTTCCATCACAATCAACTTGGTAAACACTGTTTCCATTATACGCGCATACAAGTAACTGTCCATTGTCTGTCACTCGTACACTAGTTAAAAGCTTGAATTTAGGTGAAACAGTTGTTGACAACTGAATACCGTCCTTGGAGAGTGTATTTAACTCGCTTCCGTGGTGGTCAATAACGTATATTTTTGTTTCATCTGGGCTAATTGCGCATTTGTATACTAAAAGTAGATACAAAGCATATTGATTAGTATATTGAGATAAGTATCGAAATTTATAACAAATATGTACAAAATAGTTGTAGAAATTGCCTTCTACTGGTATTTATACAATGAATGGATAAAACAATGTCACCTACTGATCAGGAAAATAATGAAATTATCGAATACAAACTACAAATGTTACCTGAATCGTTTGATTTCTTGTTGAAAATCTCTTTAACACGTTTGCCATCGAGTGTATATTGATATAACATGGTTCCAGAAGTAATGAACAGGTGTCCACTTTTTGTCCCGAATGCAATTCCAATACATTTGTGTTGGAGAGTAAGATTCTTATTCTTCTGAATCTGTCCATCAGCAACCCTGCATAAATAGACCTCATGGACGACGTCATCTGAAATGACTGCTATTTCATTAGCAGTGACACCACACAAGTCCCATACTGCGCCCGGAAATACAAGATGGGTGACAATCTTATAATCTTTATCCAGCAACTTAACGCGTTTGTTATTTCTGTCACTTAAAACAATTGTTCCATCGGGAAACTCATGGACGCCGGTTATAAAGCTTTGGTCAGAATCACTAGCTACTTGTATGTTGTGTGATGTATAATCTCCAGTAACACTTATCTTTTGGTTAGATTCAACTTCTTCGTTTTTCGAAAGACTACTTTCACAAACAATCTTGCCAAATTCTGATAAGCTGGAGAAGAATTTCTCAATGCTAGGGTTTTTATGGAATGTGATTATGTTGTCTTTACGTTTGATATCTTTATACGACTGAGAAAGCGTCTGGCATTTCTTATGTATCATAAAAGAGAGTGATTCATTGTCTTTTGTTATAGTTCTGAGGGCATCTCCGATCGTGTGTAATTCTCTTTGTAGCTTTGTACACTGGTCGATATCAAATTGAATGGCCTTTTGGGAATCAGTAAGGCAATGGTCTAAATCCTCTGTTGATTTCTTTTCTAGCTCATCAAAGTACTCGTTTATTTTCGTGCGAAAAGATTGGATATCATCTTTACACCGTATGTGTGAAGCTTTAAGCAGCTGAAGGTCATCGTTGAGTTCACGACTCAGTCTATCAATTTTTTCTTGTTGATCTATTAAATTCTTTGGAATGCGTTGAAAATCAGTTGTTTTAGGGAAACCTTTCGCTTTCTCAGCAATCAGTGCAATCTTACTACAAGTTCTGTAAAATACGTTTGAATATTAATAGCTTTAAAATGAAAACCAATACACTTTAATGTTCGTCGTTATGGTTGGTGAACAAATTGGATAAGCACTCTTATCTTGTTTAAACCAAAACGTGCATTCTAAATGTCCATTTGACATTTTTTACTCAAGACAAATAACAGTGTAGCAAACCTATGATCTATTTTAAAAACGGATACTAAATAATTGCCAAAACTATGCCTCCCCCTCTCTTCGATAAAAACGACCTACCAAAATACATAAATACAAAGCAACATTATTTGTTTGATTTTCAGTAATTAACAATAGTCCGATATTTTACACTGCAATTTGCATAAACATTTACTCACACGAAAATATTAATACAATTGAGTGTTATATGAAATTATTGTGTAGAGCTTTGAAATTGTTATATAAACGCTATCGCAGTTAATGTGATCCACAATCCATACCTGTGACTGTCAAACTGGCATTGATAACAACACAGCTGACTGTGATCTTCGCAGTATAATTCAAGTTTCCTGCTTTCGTGTTCTTTACATTTCTCTACTAGTTCAATACAAGCTTGACCCACTGGCCATTGCGCCTTACTGTCTCTGCCCACAACATCGTGCTTTTTAAATAGTTGTCCATGCGGTTTATCACACTCATCACAGTAAAATGTCGTGCATTGTTGGCAATAGAAATGAGCCTCAATATTTAATCCATTTTCTTGACAGGTAAAGCAGCAATTCTCCAGAAATTGATCTGATCCCCTTTGGGCGGAATTGCTATTATCCATGTCCAGAATAATGTTTTGACTATTACAATGAACCGTGGCTTAAATTCTAAATAAACCCACGTATGTGTAGAAATGGTGTATACAAATTATCAATCTTAACTAAAATGGCGATGCGTAGAGCTGTGGTGCACTTTTAACTGATAGTAAAATATCACCTGACCTGCATGTAAACATTGAACGTTTAAAGGAAGTTATTCGTAATATTGGCGAACTTCCAATCAGTTGTGTTAATAATGAAAGATGTTAAACGGTTCACAGGATTTGTACCATTAAAGAGGAAAAATATATATCGGGATCGGGTGATTGCAGGTAATATTATGCATAAAAATAGTCATGTTCTGTTGATAACTCAAAAATATTTTTTTTATAATGATTGAAGCAGATAGTCTGTTAGGCTTTACTGATATCATTTCGGCCAGTCTAGGCTCTTACCATCAATTTAATCGTGAGATATAACGATTTCATTATCGTATCGTATCTTCACGGAGCGCATTGATTCTTGATACATGTATGGTAACGTATTACTGCGTGAAAGAACGAACTAATTCGGGGAACTCGGTCGTTGCGGATCGTAATCCAATCATGGACTCATTTCAAACGCTCCCAACTAGCCGTATAAAATCGTTTCTGAACTGTAAATTAAAACGTTTGAATTCGGGCACACCATATCATAGATTATGAGTACGAATCAGATTCTAATGAAGCATAACATCTCATAGAATTAGCTCAATTAATAACGTTTTACCAATCGTGGCGTTCGTAGCGGGTTGCACGTTAGTGGGAACCTAGCATAATAATAATAAACTAATAATAAAAACAGGTATTCAAAAGCGAATAGTTTTTTCTTCAATAAAAACCATCATTTAGCTGTTTTTGAGCATATTTGGTTCTAATTTAAGTATTATTTAATCAACATTAAGTAAAATAACAAGAGAAAAATCCAGATTCAATAAATGTTCTTTACCTGTTAAACTACCGCGATGTTCAGATCAGTTTAACAGATGAAAAACCCCTAAATTAAATGAGACCAAAGGAGAAAAATATATGTTGGAGTTAAAGAAAACAATATAAAAAGATATGTTTAGTAATTTCAACGTTCTTACAAACTGGAAATTCCGAAAATTAGTCATTATTATCTGTTCAAGACGGCTCGAACTAAAAACCTCTTCACACATAGACGAATCCATATGACAAAGCCTGGCGAAAAGGGTAAATTTAATAATTCTAGCGAATTTTTGCAGAACTGTTTAAAAATTTGTTGCATTGTGTCATATTATAACGAAAGGTGAACGTAGAGGAACTTTTTGGTGCGAATGAAAACAGCACTAAATGTATATAATGTATGTAATTACAAAATAATGCAGTTAAATTTATGTAGAATAATACTCACCACCCAGATCACACCTTACGAACTTGTAGTCCGAGTAGAAAATGGCCAGTAAGATGATGCTGAAGAATCCCTTATAATTATAATATAAGGAATCAGAACTGAGCAGGCTTTCTGATAGCTATGTGCTTGCCATCAATAGCAGCAACGCAATTTGGAAAGTTCTAATTCGTGAGGAAACCATCAGCCAGTTGTCTCCATTCTTCAGGTATGGAGGGGGCTGTCATCACCTCATCAACATATTCTTCACATATAGCATGACACAGGTCTCTGACCACTACATAGAGGGTATTCTCAGCGACCCGCCAGGAATACTGCATGTCTGAGTACTTGACACTTGAAACCAGGTGACGTAGTGTGGCAGCTAACTTTAGCCCTGGATCCAAGGGCTCCCTGTACCGAGTGTGTTGCTTCACGAGGCGATGACGAACCCTTCCCAAAATGTCATCGTACATTTCAGTAGGCATGCGGAGGAATTTCTTAAATGTTCCAGGATCTTCTCTTCTGAGCTCAACCATGAGCTGATCATAGATGCTTAATTGACGCCAACTCCCGGGATGCAGCCATGGTCTTCTCCAGATATAACGTGCTCTGGCTTCTCTTCTCAACCTTAGTCGGTCTCTGAGAAACCGGTGTATGCTTAGTTGTTGCTGGACTACTTCTTGATTGGCCATAGCAGCAACATACTGCAGTTTCAGGCGTTGTATATCTTCCATTTGTCGAAAATATAATGATACCTTCATCATTATATATATGAAATATAGGAATATGTCTGTACAAACTACTAAAACAATCAGGAGCGCTGTTATTCGGATGGATTCGCATAGATTCGCTTATCGTAGTTACCCTTCGGATTGATTCGTATACGAGCGTATACCGTTCGTTTTCTGAACGTTAACTTATCGTTATAAATCGCTTAAGTGCGTCGGATTCAATTCGCTACCATACGCAAATCCTCGCTGTAGTTCGCAAAAATTCGCAAGCTATCGCAAAGATTTGTTTTCGGATCGTTCTCTTTCGCTTGATATGCAAATCAAGTAAACATGATATTCAAATTAGCTGAAAGCTGCGACCACTAACGCCTGTTGACGAACGCTATGCGAAGACTTTCCGATCGGCTGACGTATTGAAACGAATTTTAACGAACGATAGACGAAACTTGTATTCGCCAACAATTTTTCAACATGTTTAAAATTTTCCGACGAGCAGAACTAATCGCAACGGACGCAAAAGCTCACAAACGCATCCATACGAGCACCGCCAACGATGTGCAACGTACATATACTAATGAGAACGAATTTTGCTGAAGTCTTATTCGCCAGTACACGCAAGTTGACGTCGGGAGACTTTCGCTTATGTGTGAGGAGGCTTTAAAAGACTGAGATGAGAGTAAGAGAAAACATATTGTGAAGTTTTAGCTGACTTGAGCACAATGTCCTTAAGTGAGTTTAGATAAAGCATATTCTTCCTCCTGCGCCGTCAACATGATAAACTTTTCCTTTATGGACACAGTAAGGACCACGCCATGTGTCGCCTCCCATTTATGAAACTTGATAAGAACATTTGTAAAGATGATACCTTGACCGAGTTCGAAACTGGGACACGTTGGGTAACAACTTAGTCACTATGCAAATTATAGACAAAGTTTGTCATTTATAAAGCAAAACATATTTTTTCGCAATCAAGTTTTTTCATGATGTCTCAACTTCAAAAACGGTCCGTGCAGTCCATTGAAAAACATGACCGTCAGGAATGGGACAGGTTTCCTTCAATTGATATAGGACAAATTTATGAACTCTCGAGAACACGAGAGATTTCGCATTGGTAATTGTTTGTTTAGTTTAATCATAATACTACTTGCTTTGAACATATGTTCCAATGATAAACTCAAAGATTTGGAGCGCTTTTTTAGAACAGTTTTAGTTCTAAGTATAGGGTCACAGGTGAACGCCCGAGGATCGATTGGCGGCCATGTTTAATCGATTTTGGGCTTAAACACGGCATCAACGTAAACATAAAGTGAGCGCACAATATCTACCTTCTATTTGAAAGTTACAACGTACCGAATGCTATTTGTAATTTTCTACACACCAAATGCAAATTGTGTGTTCGACGTACCAAATGCAAATTACATTTTTTACGTACCGATTGCAAATGACATTGCGTACGCACCAAACGACAATTGTATTTGCTTTTTACAAAGAGTAAATTTTAGTTCCTATTTTATTTACGAAATGCAAATTGCATTTTTTTGTACTAACTGGACATTGTTATATCTACATACCACATGTAAATCGTATTTTCTTTATTTCAAATACAAATTTTCTACGGACCAAAACGAAATCGTATTTTCTACACACCAAATGCAAATAGTATTTGCTAAATACGAACTATAAATTGTATTTTCTTCTTACCGAATGGATTTTTTCCTCGCACCAAATAGAGAAATGGTTGTACTCTATTTATTGATAAAATACTTTAACCCTCTTCTTGAAATGTCTGATAAGATTGTTTAAAATATGCTTGCATTGTATTATACCAAAATATTGAGTGAAAGACCCGATTAAAATCGATATTGTAATGAGCGAAGATGAATACGAAAGTGAAAGGTACATAGCTCTTTAAAATTTCAGATTTTGTAGTTAAATCGACGTAACCGAGAAATCCGTGGCGCAGCAGATCGATTACAGTTTGAGTTAGTGGTTCAATATAACTCATGCTTATTCCAGACATACTTAGCTTTTATGAAAGGTATTGTTTTTCTTCGTATTTTGATTGTATAAGTATGTCACTCCTCAACTTCGTCTGCTTATTTAAATGTTTGAACTCCGAAATCAATGTTACATTTTTCGTGACACAAATATGAGTCAGTTTTATTATTATTATTAAGAGACAAATAGTTATCCTGAGGAAAATAATATTTCGAAATATTATAATCAACACCGGTTTAAAATCCGAAATATAGTTTAAATGGACAGAAAAAGGCTTGACTTAACCATCCTTTACCAAAATGACAAACATTGGCCTAAGGTAAATGGAGCTGTACCATTGATTACCCGAAACACGACAACTAAGACTTCAGACATGACCATGGCTTTTACTGGAAGCCAGTGTAGCTGTTTCAGAAGATCATTGATTGGTTCTTCAAAAGAAATGTTCATTACTACTATAGCAGTATTATTTTGTACTCATTGTAGCTTCTTGCTTTGATACGCACGAACTTTCGTAAAAAGACCATTGCAAAAGTCAATATGCGAATGAACTAATTACTTTACTACTGATGCAGTCGACTATTTTGTAAGATGTTACCGTATAGCTTTGATGTTTGTAGCTGAACATGAGCAATCTGACACCTTTTCTGGATGCGTTTGTCGAATTTCAGTTTGTTAGTCATGAAAACACCAAGATCTCTTACATGATTGACTTATTTCACTTCGCAACCAACGACAGCCACGCTTGAAGTACACAGTTTTGCCAACTGTTGCCTGGTCCCATATACAATAATTTAAGTATTTATTGGTTCATTTTTAGTTTGAAGGTTGGCATCCACTTAATGACAAATTCCAAGCAACTATCAAGGTGCTGAAAAACAGTTCACTCATTTTCTGAAAACCTGTTTGAATTTTTATTGGCCGGGTATTTTTTTAACCACTCTGTTGAGAGCATATATATACAAGGTAAATACAAGAATTGGCGTGACAGAGGCCGACGTGTATCCCCACGCCGCATGTTTAACACAGGGGAGCCTCAGGGTTGGTAATAGGTCCATGCATAGCTGAGATTGAACGTATTAGCATAAGAGATGGTATGTTCAGTATCAATTTTAAGTGTTGTAGAAATAAAGAAATTAATGTAAAATAACCTAACACAATGATTGAAAAAATGATTTTAGGAAGGATTGCCACTTGCCAGCCTGGATGATTATTTACAGATATATATGTCAGAAATAAGACAAAAATCATATTTGGCACTACTTTGTTGTATTAGCTTCACATCTTTTCCACAGTGTATTCATGCGCAACTGGCAGCAGCCTCCATGACGGCAAATTATTCGAAGATACATACTTTGAGTTGATCTATACGTTTATATTGTATTCAAATCTATTTAAATTCATTTTACTTCATTGTTTTCAAAAGGGTGTTGCCTTCTCTTTCAAAGCATGTATGGTGATATATTGGAACGTAGCTTGGTCATGTGGAACACTGACATCAAAACAAACAGTGTATACTATGGAACGCCATAGCGCCTTAACATGACAAAGTATATTACACGACTATCTTTATCAGTACATGTATATGATGTTGATTTTACATTATATGATGTTACTTTGGCATTATACCCAATAATAAATGATAGTATGATGATAATTTACCATGATATGATGCTAACGGTCCATTATATAATGCTCATTGTTCATTATATGATGCTCACTGTACATTATATAATTATAAGTGTCCATTTTATGATGCTCATTGTACATTATATGATGCTCACTCTCAAGTATATGATGCTCACTCTCCATTATATGATGCTCATGGTACATTATATGACGCTCACTCTCAATTATATGATGCTCACTCTCCATTATATGCTGCTCACTCTCAATTATATGATGCTCATTGTACATTATATGACGCTCACTCTCAATTATATGATGCTCACTCTCAATTATATGATGCTCACTCTCAATTATATGATGCTCACTCTCCATTATATGATGCTCAATCTCTATTATATGATTCTCACTCTCCATTATATTATGCTCACTCTCAATTATATGATGTTCACTCTCAATTATACGATGCTCACATTTAAGTATATGATGCTCATTGTACATTATATGGTTCTCACTTTTCATTATATGATACTCACTGTTCAGTACATGATGCTCACTCTCCATTATCTGCTCCTCATTGTTCATTATATGATGTGCAAATTTCATTATACGATGGTCGAATATAGAGCAAGTGTATTTCTCGGCAAAGTGAATCATTAACTGTACTAGTAGCGCGAGCGAGCACATGCTTTTTATCAAGCGTCTCAGTTCTCCTATATATAATACATGAATATATAAGGGGAGGATTCAATGTAGAAAAGATGGCGAAACGTATTTTTAAATATTTCTAAAAACCAATATAAATGTTGCATTGATCTAAGATTTAAATTCGCGGCATCATGTTTATATTAGCCGTCTAATGAACATGTGCATATCTGAACGGTTGCCTCTCTTTGTTCTTAGCTAACTAAAGAAGCATGGCCTCCGAAAAACGGTCGAAAAAGTGTTGGAAGAAAGTGGCCTCCATGTACTGTTAGCATTTTTTTGTTGGCCAGGGAATCGAGTTTGAATCGTTGACATACTTGGCTGACAATGAACTCGGTCAGCCACATGTATCTATCCTATCGATTAAAACTTTCACATCACCACGAACAATTTAGCCTTAACAATAACAATTCATCAACACGGAAATTGAAATAGCATCCAGTCCCCCAATCATGTTTTTGAATATTGGTCATCCTAAAATAGAATCTGAGCATTGCATAATAATAAATAATGAGCATACAATAAAGAACTAGAACCAGAATATAGCAAACGGACCAGACATCATAAGCAATCATACATTGAACAATGAGCATCATATTATGGACAGTGGACATCATATAATGGGAAATGAAATTCATATAATGGACAATCGGCATACTATAAGGGACTGTGACCATCGTATAATGAACAATGAGCATAAAATGGAGAGTGAGCATCATATAATGGACGATGAGCATCGTATAATTGAGATTTAGCATCGTAAAATTGAGAGTGAGCATCAAATAATTGAGAGTGAGCATCATATAATTGAGAGTGAGCATCATATAATTGAGAGTGATTATCATATAATTGAGAGTGAGCGTCATATAATTGAGAGTGAGCATCATATAATTGAGAGTGAGCATCATATAATTGAGAGAACAAATGCCGAGAACAACCAACAACTTGTGAAGATCGTGTGCAAATTATGTGAGAGCGATGGATATGCAAATAAACTAGAGGGCATGAAAATGATTCTGTTTTGTGAAGGAGAAGCCTTTCAGTTTACAACAAGAGATGGTGAAACCACTGAAAAGATACTTATTGAAGACTTGAAATCGACACGAGAGGAAACCGACACTAAAGTAATTATGTATGCACTCAACGGGAAAGAACAGGGTTACAACACTATTTAAATTGCAACCCCTTACAGTGACATATTCTTCATAATGTTGTATTACCTTCAATTATTTGACAGTTGCAAGATACTTTTTGACACTGGTGCTGGCAATCATAGAAAACTATTTGACATGAATGAAGTAGCTACGGGATTGACTGAAGAGTTCAGATCATCACTTTTAGGTATACATGCATACTGTGGTTGTGACACAACAAGCGCTTTCAAAAGGAAAGGATCATAGCAAACCTTTTAAGTTGATGCAAAAAAGGCCACGAACCGTTGCTCCGATGGCTGCTTTATGAAATACCTGGACAGTTGCAGACGAAGTAGTGAGTGAATTGGATATATTCACGCGTGTCATGTATGGAAATGCTAGAACCGACTTGGTAGATAAATTGCGTTTTCCTAAAATAAAGGAGGTCTGTGATGATAGCCCAAATGCGTCAAAGAATGAAGACTTGTCAGTGTTGCCGCCCTGTAAGCAATGTCTCCTGCAACACATCCGTAGAGTGAATTATCAAGTTGGCATATGGAAAAGGTCACTCATACCAGATCCAGATAAACCACTTGCATCGGAAGGACATGGATGGACCAAACACACGGATACAGGCCTCATTGAACCTCTTTGGATTGATGGAGATATACTCTCGCCTCAAATTGTTGATGTATTGGAGGACATGGCAAATGAACTTGAAGAAGATAATGACACTGATGAAAGTGATACTGAAACGGAAAGAGTTGGCTATAAAGACAGTTAATCAGTATACACAAAATGTATTTAAATCAAGAGAACAAGTTAAAGCAGCAATGAGCAACTAAATAACTAAAAGGAAGAGATTATGTTATTTTCCTTGTTTTTTTGTGTTTACCCTACCCACTTTTCTGGGCGTGTTAAATCTATTTAGCTTCAATAAATGTCCTTTATATCGCTCTTTTTGAATGTCTGCAAGTAGTGGCGTATGCTGACATTCACATATTTACTGAAAACAATCTGTACTTAAAATATTTCAGTCTATATAGTGATATTTGTCTATTTTTTCCCGATTTTGTTAGTTTCTCATTAATATTTATGAATATGCAAATGAGATAAATATATAATTTGGTCTTCAAAATAAAGTACAATGTGTAGCCCTTTGTTTAAACACTAATGTGTTTGTATTACGATAAGATATAATATAACAATCATGTGATATATTCCCCTGGTCCGTTTTCCAATTTTGAGTGGTGGTTGCCATGGAAACTGGTTGATATGAACACTTTCAATTGAGTTTATCTTTGAGGACAAGTGAAAAAAATACTTACTTGAGTTACTGAACAACTTGGTATAGGTGAAAATTAATCCCAGGTGTGTGCATGGAGACCCCTATTAGGACATGGCCTATTACAACTTACTAGCTAATACACAAATTTCTAAATCAACGAAATTTAATATCTGATATATAAATTGTCAGTGAAGGGTATGCATTACATCATATTATTTCTAAATTTTAGTTTTTGGTAAACAAAAAACAAACATGTAAAAATGAAGATACAAACTAATATTCATTAAGAAAATGAAGCAAATACTTTTTCTATGCAAATAAATTGATTAAAAATTATCCATGCTACTCAAATGAAGTAACTTGTCGTTTTCACGGGATTTCATAACATATACAAAAATTCGACCTAAACTAATACTGATGTCACCACAGCTAAGGTATAGATAGACGAAATATTTTTTTAATTGAAAAAAAAATCGAAAGATAAGTAAAAAATAAAGCGTTGTTTTATTAACACAAATAAACTGTCACCTTCATTTGTTGTTTTTAAGAAATTTATCAATCGTACATATTTTATTTATAAGCATTAAGTATCCATGCATTTATCAACGAGAAAATATATACACAAAACATTCTCTTAATATATTCAAATAATAGTTTTATAAACAAATAATAATGTTGTATGCACAAAATAAGATAATTATTGTACTACTGGATCCAAAAGACAATTAGTGTTTTTGTTTTCAGACCAGAAACCATGGTCTGTCGAAAACGTTCATGTGACAAGTTATTGGCGTCGCACTGAAGTGCGGCGACTAGTATGCAATACGTTTTTTCTCGCTTATGGGAGAAGAAGTTATTTTACGGATCAATGTATATATTTTTGTTGTCAGAATATCTTGCATAGTGGTGATTTTTTTGTGTAAATTAGTGTAAATAAGTACTGCATTTGTGCCTAGTACATTTACTTCAACATTTATGGCCAATAATACAAAGCTAATTGTTTAAATTAATAACTGATCACAGGGACTGGGCAATAATAAAAGATCACAGGGACTGGGTAAATACGCGAACCGGTGAAACTTTCTGGTTTTGTATACAAACAAAACTTCTTTGTTCCACTATCCTAGCAACCACCTAGTTACTAATATGTGTGAGAGGTTTCGTAAACACATGAAAACTTTTACAGTGTTTTCATATCAATGAGTAATCAACCCCTATCGTAAATGAGCAACGTAAGAATGAGTTCAGAATCATCTCCCCTTGAAGTTGGGAGAAATATGAAATTACGATTACAAGATGAAGCAGATTTTTTAAAACCTACACAGTTCTGTTCCATTAATGAAAACTGCACACGGATGCATGTAAAAAAGGTAACCAATGTAAATAAAATAAACTATGAAATATTTGGGGGTTACAGCACACAATCATAGATAATAGTTATTTGGGGGTTATAACATAACATCATAGATAATGGTTATTTGGGGGTTATAACACAAAATCATAGATAATGGTTATACCAGTATCTTTTTCTATTTTGTTTGAAAAAATCGGCCAATATATTAATATTTACAGTAGAAAAAAAATCTTCCCATGTAACTTCATTGAGTGCCTTTTACACTGAAATTCCCGACGCCCTTTGATGCTTTGCATCAATACTTATCTTGTTTTTTCTTGATATAACGTTTTGGTAGAACTATTACATTTGCAACAGAAACATGTCTTATTATTATTATTATTATTATTATTATTATTATTATTATTATTATTATTATTATTATTATTATTATTATTATTGACGTTACGCAATTGTCTGTTTATGTATTGCTCACTGTTCACTAACCTGTTCATTTTTCGGCGTTAGCTGTATACTCCAGCTTTTCACCTTAGCCTGACCTTTGTTAGCGTCCAATAGAATTCAAATAAAACTTCCCGCGGCCAAGTACAGATGAATACACTTCATTGACTGCATTGGCTGATTAAAGAATACGACCAGACCATTGGAAACATGTCCGCGTCTTTGTAACACTGTTTTACTGCGTGATCAGCATGAAACAATTTTATATCTAATGAAAAGGTTTTATAGATAGAACATTTTTACACTCAATTTCGACATCAATACAGTTTGTGCGTCCACCTTTTATTTTCAGAAGATTTTCAGCGCGAGAACTTTTGCACTTAAAGGCTATGTTCTCATATTTAGTACTAACTTCCATATTCCTGTCAACATGTTAACATGTTAAAGTATAGAGAGCAGTGGAAGCGAAGACTCACTTTAATGCATTGCATTTCAACTCGCGAGGTATATCGTGTCAATTTGCGGCCACTGTGTGTGAATGTCAGAGTTTACATACAGGTCATCGCTGCGTCTCTACCCTATGTGCTGATCGGAGTTCGCGGCCAGGAAAATAATCGTTACATAATAAAGACGCTATAGCGTGAACTAGGTGAACTGGAATTTTCTTTAGACCAGACAGATGTTAAATGAAGATATCCAGCGATATCATATGGTATGTCAATAATAGATTCTTAATGTGTTTTACAACAATACCATGATAAATATTATTTTTAATTAATTTAACAAGAATTATGCCATCATATTGACTAATGAATTAAGCATGAGCGCAATGATTCTCGATACTGTTAATAATCGAATCAAATAGCAACGCCAGACAAACCACTGAAACAGGTTTGTTCGAAGAACGCGCGTATAAATATTTAAAATATGTACGGATACTTCGCGTGTGGCCGATTGACTCATATGTTTTAATTTCACTTCCATTTTTCTTTTGGTTTTCTGTTTTGTATCTATACGTTTATGACCAGCAATATGTAATAATGTAAAATAAGCCGCGAAAACTCCGCGTTTCATCCCGTACTGCGTTTGCTGCAGCTAAGAACTGCACAGAAAAAGACATTCGCTATCTTTGATCTCATTCATTGAAGTCTTTACCTTTCATTAACTGCAACCACAATCAACGCCGTATATCTTTTTTAAAAGATATTTCTTGTTAAAATTGCAACTATTTGCTAAAACTTGTCCATGGTATCAACCTGACTAAGTCTGGCATGCAACACACGGTACCGGAACTCAATAGGGAGCTCGTCAAACAGCTTGACGTTCTCGATATGCTTATTACTAGGATACGTTGTTTAATGATTATGCGTGTACAACCATGAAGGAAGTTTTCCCAGGGCAGTCACTCCGAGTTCAAGAAGGTCAACGTATTGCAGTCGGGAAGCGATCGCGAGTGTGTGTAACATTTTGTTTGCATAAATCAAAGAATCTGCGTGTAATGGCACGGTAGATGTAAGCACGTTTTCCATGACCAGTTTGCATGTTGATATCAGCTGTACGACTTGATATTTGTCCGCAATTTCAACAATTTGTAGCACGTTGGTTTCTGAAATTAAGGTTTAATGCGAGTATTGGATTATGGTAAAATCAAGGTACTAAAATCGTATGTTTATTGCCATGTATCAAGGCGATTGTCTTTGTTATTTATGTAATTATACAATTTCAAAACGTTTTTAGTATAAATTATTGAGCTAATTTGTTTTTTATTGTATTGATTAGATATAACATTCAATAGCTTTGTTATGAGTGAACATAGTTAACTTTTAAACTTGTTCTATTCCCGCAAGCGTGGTCCGGATATTTGTTTTCCCCAACTCGAATGACTGGTCGGAGCGATTTATTTTATTCCTATTAAATCTTGCATGAAAAGCAGACAATCCAATATGTGTTTTGATTTTTTTTCAAATAAAAAACTTGTTTTAAAAAACGACCACGTTCACATTGTTGTCCGAAAATCCCACTTAATGTAGCCTAAAATGTGTGTGATTTTTCATAGAAATTGCGTCACACGAGAAACGTAATAAAGTGTGTTATCGGTTAAATGAAAATAAAAGTACGGAACGCTGTTTGGTGATACTTTTAGTCAAGGGACAAAGTAGGATGAGGTATTATATAAACGATAGCATACGGCCAGGCTCGGCCGAACGCCTTCAGTCGATCCTATCCGTATAATAGAGAACTCGGGCCAAAATTAATCAGACCGTTGTATCAGAAGCGGGTCAATTAAAAACGTCCGGCCCAGCTCAAACGTATGGTATTGTCTGACTTCAATTATAATCATAAATAAATAGTGTGCACGTTGCATTGATGAAACTTCAAAAAATAATAATTTCAATAACGTTATTTTTGCTATTAAGTTAGAGCAGTAAACATTTCAAGTCTCGGAGGAAGGCGTAAATATGAACAAAGTTCGAGTATTTTTTAATATGTCGTTAAATATGTAAAGGACATGTCTCTCGTCAACTTATGAATATTTAAAAAGAACAAATTAACAAATTTCATTATAAATAATTTAAAATATAATATTTAAAAAGATTGATAAATATAATCACCCGCTATATACCGTACCGTTCACTTGAATATTTAAACAGAATATATTTACAAATTACTGTATACAATAATTTAAAATATAATATTTAAAAAAGTTGAATCATATAATCACCCTCTATATACCGTACCGTTTACTCTGAGTCCTTGGTTCTCATCACAACAATTGAGGAATTCTTGAGAATCTTCCTTCGTGAAATCTACAATGTTGACCGTTTTCTCGTGACTTTCTTTGAAATTCCCATTTAACATCCTTTCAAATATTGGTGACATATTAATTAACGTGTCGAGCGCAACAAATATATGTTCCTCATCGCAAAAAATTAATTTAACACATTTATGTACAGCCATTTTGTCATATACAAACGGCAATTATAGGGAAAATAATACCTGTTAAAATTCCTTGTTTACAACTGGTTTCATTGTTTAAGTAAACATGAACAATTGTAGCAATACAAACAAAATACTGCTTCATTACGTCCAATTTTAAAATCAATAAGGAGAGGATTTTAACCCAACGTTGATCCAATATGTATTCGAACCTGATGCATTTGGTTAAACAAAGATATAACTCTGCAAGCCCATTGCTGTATGTACACTTTTATAATTTTACCACATTCAAGCGCTTAATTCTCATATGAAATAGATTATCTTTCTTCCACATTGTGCTATTTTATTTCCATGCGTAAAGATAATACATATTTTTTTCCGGTGAGGTTATGAAAATTGAAATAGGTCGATACTTAGAAGATTGAATATGATCTGTAATTTATTGGCAGAAAAAAGTAATATGTTTACAGAGTCGTAACAGGTGATAAGTTTCACTATTTTATTCATATGTGTGTTTATACTACATGGTGTGTAGTTTTCTGTCATATAATGGGCGGTTGTTTTCTTGCCTTAAATTAAGGATTTTCAAATGATGACCAATAATATCTTTCAACTCGATGTCGTAAAACTTATCAGTTTCGCGATATAAATTATTTCAATTGCATATTATAACTGTCAACAATATTTGAGCAAGAAGGAGAACGTCACCATCTTGCAATAAAACATGAACTCAAATCATGCAAACTATGTTTATCGTCAAAAGTTATGAATGTAAATACATATTCATAGGCTTCCAAAGACAAGAGTAGACATGTTAATTCATACAAGAGGGCATTAAAACCCTGTGTTACCTCCCTGACACCCGGAGGAACTGAACTGTTTTGAGCAGTTTTTGTGATGTTCATTTTATAAAAAATCAGTCTTATCTGGTGAGCAAGTACCATGATCATTGGGCAACTAATGTAACTCTTATAGTGTGCTCACTAGAAAACACTATCTAATTAATCACATACCATGTTATATACACAATACTATGGCGTACCATTTGGGTCGAAAGTCAACAAGACCTACTAGGTTTTAAAGAGAAATGTTCTTCGACGTACAATATGTACGTCAAAGTACTTTTTTGTCCTTCGACGTACAAAATTGTACTTCGACGTACAGTTTTTACCGACCCTTGAGTGTTAGCCAATCAGAAGACGCATTACATCTGTTGCTTTAAGAGATATTTTACATTGAACATTATTATTGTTATGTTTACCAAATTATGCGACTAACGACCGCAAACTCATAGATATTGTGCGTATTTATTGAACATTATTGTTATTATTTATACCAAATTATGCGACTATCGACCGCTAACTCATAGATATTGTGCGTATTTATTGACCTGGCGTGGCGGAATTAACCTCTGACTTATGCAAATAATGGTTATCACAAAATACGACCAAACCAGGGAGGTTATTATACATGTTTAATCCCGTTATCGTTAAGTAACTGTTTGGTTACCGTTGGGAATTTCCTACTTAGTAATGCGCTGGACCGTGATACTCCGCCCCGCGTGGTCAATAAATACTCACAATATGCTTGATAATTTTAATTTAAAAAAGGTTACCTTGAATCTTCTTCAAATTGGTATATAATTCAATGCATTTAATACTTGATAGTTCTTTTTTTTCAAATTTTGATATTTTTATTCATTTTGTTCTCAATTAAAAAAGGATATTTTATTTTTTTTTATGAATGATTCAAGAGACGAGTGTTGTTGGCTGTTCAGAAAATTGGTACGTCTAAGTACAAACATGAACGTCGAAGTACAATTTGTACTTCGACGTACAAATATATACTTCGAAGTGTATTTCATATTTGTACGTACTTCGACGTACATATTGTACGTCGAAGTACATTTCTCTTTTTACCTAGTAGGTCTTGGTGACTTTCGACTCAAATGATACGCCATACAATACCAAACATACCGGTTTTAGAAGAGAATACTTGTTTTGAGTTTTCACTATTTAAATAAAAGGGTAACAAGTTAGATGATCATCTTAATTAAAAGAATGGCAGACTGCTGACGTCGCAGTGCCGACTTGGAGCGTCATAAACGATTGAGTCACCCCAAACTTCCCAATTAGTTAGAACGAATTCTCGAGAAGCCCGGTAGAAACGTTGTAAACCCTACGGCACACGCGCTCAACCCAATGAGAGCGAACGCGGGCCAATTTGGAGTGGTGCTCGATCGTGCGGCGAGGCAGCGAGAGCTCCGGTATGTGAAACGTGTGAAGGGACAGCTTACTGAGCAGATCAGCCGTAGTCAGCGATCGATGTTCAGATGTGTCGACCGGGACACACGCTCCGATTATGTTTTAAGGTATTTGTGCATTTTATATGCTGGTTAAAACATCTTCACAATAAAACGGTTTGCACGATTTTTTAATAAATTTTGTTATTCTATTCTTTTATTTATTTCTTTTCAATATCTCCTTTGTGGCTTCATAAAATGGATTTATTGAAATTACGTGTTGCATATTTAGTGCAAGCAAATGATAGACTACCATGGTTTAATTGTGAGTTACATAAATCTTTAAATATCAAAACTGTAAAATCAGAAGGGACACAAACCTGATTAACACTTAATACTAGCCTCCCTTTAGTATTTGTATCTTATTATTGCGCTTATTGAATTGCGTTTTACAGTCGACAAACAGTCGTCTGCTCTGACCACATCGTGCACAGGAAAGAGTATTGTTTTTTTAAGCTAATTACTATAATTACGCTGTTAGTATCAAGTGTACATGTATACACATAAACTAGTCTGTAGGCGGTTGAATGCGCGACGCGTTTTAAATAGAATGTATTGTGTTTGAGGAGACATTACTAATAAATGAAGATAAGTAAACACTATATACACACACAAGTATGAATAAAATAACATTGACATTTGCATATGTTTAGGAAATTGATGAAATTAAAATTCCGTTCATAAACTGAATCTTAAGAGAATGTAAAGTACAATGGCACATTGGCAACATTAATAGATGTTTATCAGTTCTCACATGTTGGTCACGTAATTATACATAAGATGCAATATCTGTTGGAAGTTTTGAAACTCTTTTGGAAGCGCATCAAACCTGATCGTACCAAAAGACATAGGCCTACATATAAGAATACATTTTAAATTGTTTAAATGCAGTGAATAATCACGAACATACGGCGGCTATTATAAATAACAAGAAATATCTATATAAAAAGATATAAGGCGTATATCCTGACTCTCATTTGTTTTTGGATTTCAATTAAAAAATATTTTAATTCAAACAAAGGCTAAATTATTACTTTTTTAAGTCGGTATTTCTTTATAAACGGCATTACAATTACAGTATGCACTTACCGTATATTTGTGTATAAATGTTTTTATAAATGTTTATGCAGTTTATAAATAAATTCTTACGACATAAAACATTGAATGCGTTCTATGCACTTATATACGCTGGTATTTTCACAATGAAAGAAATAATCGAAATGTCCATAACATAAATCTGCATGTTTATTCAAACTGCACACTTTTGTACTTGTATATGATCCAACATCAGATCATAATAACTGTTCTTAAATGGCGTATAATGTTTTGAAAATAAGTTAGTATTTCACTATGACGTAGTTTTCTTTCCAAAAATTATAATCACACACTTATACTAATATTTTAGTGCTCATCTTAATACAATACTTTTAAATATACAATTAATTTAGACTGGTATATTAATAGACAACGGGCTTAGAGGAAGGATTGCCAAACTTGATGATTATTTAAAGATAAATGTCAGCAATAAGACAAAAGTCCTGTTTTGGCACTACTTTGTTGTATTTGCTTCACATCTTTTGCACAATGTGTTCATGCTCACACTTGCAGCCTCCATGACGACAATAATTCGAAGATGCATATTTTGAGTTTATACGTATATAATGTATTCAAATCTATTTAAATTCATTTTATTTCCTTTTTTAATACGGTATGACCTTCTCTTTCAAAGCATGCATGGCGATATATTGGAAAATAGCTTTGCTATGGAAAACACTGACATCAAACATTGCATGTTGTATTATGCTTTCCTGCTTTTTATAGGGAAATCTCAGTTGTAATTTTAAACTGGAAAATCAACCTTACACACTGAAAATAATCGATTATATTAATTTTCGTTTCAAAATGACGTTATATATTTTTTTAATCATTACCTGATTATGTTTTAACTGGTGAAGCTCTTTTCATGGTGTAGAAAGGAATACTTGCTTCCACATTTCATGTCACAAATGAATCGTTTTATGTGATGATTCACAATTAATCAAATAAGTGTTACACTCCATATATTCTTATAAATTAAACAATAGATATCATAAAAAAAATGCTACGTCTACTTAAAGATCAAACTTATCAGCGGTTATAAAATCATGTCCTATTTCTAAGAACACATTTTTTGTCTTAACACACTTATCATCATAACAGGCCAACTGTCGTTTTTGAAAGTTATTCTACGTCCACTTTACGAAGCCTCTTTTCCATTATCCGCAGTTGAACTGATATTGGGAGTTCTTGAAAAATATCTGCACATGTGCGTTGTCCAGCATCATTTGTGTATTTAAATTCAGCTACCGGTACTTGCCACGATCTTACCAGCCTAACAATTCTTTTAAGAATAAAAGCTGATCCATATTGGGTTATTGTGTTAATAGCCATCGATTCAACATCTGCGAGGTTCAGATATGTACTCACTGCTAGTATCTGTAAACATGTTTGAATATCCAGAATGTGGCGCTCATCTAATGATCCGGTCTCGGAAGAACTAGAAATATTCTTTATCCATTCAATTACTTGTGTTTTACATTTGGCCGCTAACATAGTGACTTGAAACTTCACTGCAATGGGGAAGACACACATAACATTC